>NC_053022.1:386753403-387053403 GCF_003073215.2 Triticum urartu | reverse complement strand
AAGAAGTATATAGTACTTGAGCTGAATAATCAAGTGTTTGTACAAAAAATAATGTACAGAACATACCTCATTGAGTGAGCAAACGTGTATACAGCAAAGGTGTTTAACACCAACCCGATACGTTTGATAATCTCATCTTCATAATGCCGGTCTATCTATTAAATCGGACCGGTATACCTACCGGATTTTCTTCATAATACTGGTGATTTAGTCAAACCATACCGGGTCAGTGACCACCGGTTTATAACTGATCATGAGCCAACAGCTGGTGGTTGGAAAGCAAGCCGGATCAAGGATGCGGTTTTATCAAAAAATACTTATGATGGTCAACAAACAAAATTCAAATAGGAAAATATGCGAGGCTTTTTACGAGCTGCCAGGCTCCAAATCGAGGCTTTTCATGGGCTGCCAGGCCTCTGAGTTAAACCATTTAACAAAGCCTTTTAAGATGGGCCTCCAATTAACCAATCACCGTTTTAACTATGACAAGTTCAGGGATCTGTAAAAGATTGACTTGTCAAACGTTCGATGGGTCATGCCAGGATTACCTGGATAGGAGTGGCTTACTTGATGAAGGCAGGTTAACCCGGGGTTATAGGTGAATACACCAGGCTTCCAAGCCGTGGCTTGATAGCCAATTACGAGGGTCCTTTCAAACTCCTTTTGCTTTGCAAAAAAGGGCCCCCAAGTAACTTTGTGAGCGATGCTCAGTGTGTGCCTATGTTTGAGTTTGTACAGTGCACAATACTCTCTTTGGCTCCACAAATTTTTCCTTGTGTGGCTGAAATGCCTATCAAGAGGTGTAGCTGTGGTTCAAACATGACCAAGCCCCCTAGTGATTTTCTTTATCTTTATGCAGTTGCTAAATCTGGTTTAACAAAGACTCCGCTTTGACTGTTAACTTGTAAAAGCACACATATGATATAAGAAAGAACAGATACCCCGCTTATAACGGAGGCTCCGGTTTATTATATGGTATATACACTGTCATAAATATGTGCAGGTGAAAAAGCCTATGGCTTCAAGTATAGTAAGGCCGAAGGAGAGCTATGTTCCATGGCCGCTTTGTCTCCTCCTCCGATTGATGTGAGTCTTCATGCTCTCGAACATCAATGAGGTAGTAGGATCCGTTGTGCAGATTTTTGCTGACCACAAAGGGTCCTTCCCAAGGGGGGGATAACTTATGCATATCAGTCTGATCCTGGATGAGCCGGAGCACCAAATCACCTTCTTGAAAGGTTCTAGTTTTAACCCGGCGGCTGTGATAACATCAAAGATCTTGTTGATAAATCGCCGAACGCGCTGCTGCAAGATCCCTCTCTTCATCCAATAGGTCTAGAGAATCCTGACGTGCCTTCTCATTATCAGCTTCAACATAAGCTGCCACATGAGGCGAATCATGACGGATGTCACTAGGAAGAACCGCCTCTGCTCCATAAACCATGAAGAAAGGCGTGTAACCCGTAGACCTATTGGGTGTGGTGTTGATGCTCCATAACACAGAAGGTAGCTCCTCGACCCAACAACCCGGCGTCCGCTTTAAGGGAACCATAAGCCTTGGTTTGATACCCCGCAGAATTTCTTGATTTGCCCTTTCCGCTTGACCATTAGATTGGGGGTGAGCCACTGATGCTAGATCAAGCCGAATGTGCTCACGTTGACAGAATTCTTCCATCTCTCCTTTTGACAAGTTAGTGCCATTATATGTTATAATGCTATGTGGAAAGCCAAACCGGAATATCACCTTTTTGATGAATTGAACCGATATGGCTGCATCACACTTGCTGACTGGCTCTGCCTCTACCCATTTAGTGAATTTATCAACTACTACTAACAGATGGGTCTTCTTGTCCTTGGAGCGCTTGAAGGGTCCAACCATATCTAGCCCTCAAGTGGCAAATGACCACGTAACTGGAATCATCTGCAACTCTTGAGACGGAACGTGCGCATGGCAGGCAAACTTTTGACATCCATCACATCTTTTGACCAAATCCTCTGCATCAGCATGCGCCGTCAACTAGTAAAAACCGTGGCGAAAAGCTTTAGCAACCAACGATTTTGAACCGGCGTGATGACCGCAATCCCCTTCATGAATTTCTCGCAAAATCTCACAACCTTATTGAGGAGAAACGCATCGTTGAATCGCTCCTGAAACACTGTAACGATGTAACTCCCCGTTGAGTATGGTCATGGACTTGGAACGCCAGATTATCTGTCGAGCCAACGTTTCCTTAGCTGGTAACTCGCCCCGGTTCATGTAATCCAGATATGGGATCGTCCAATTCGGTATGGCATGCAAAGCTGCCACCAATTGAGCCTCCGGATCAGGAACAGCCAAATCTTCTTCGGTTGGTATTTTGACTGACAGATTGTGCAACACATCAAGAAAGACATTGGGCGGAACCGGTTTACGTTGGGAACCAAGACGACTTAAAGCGTCTGCCACTTCATTCTTCCGCCGGTCTATATGGTCCACCTGATAACCTTTAAAGTGACCAGCCACTGTGTCCACCTCTCGCCGATATGCAGCCATGAGTGGGTCCTTAGAATCCCAAGTGCCAGACACTTGCTGAGCCACTATATTTGAATCGCCGAAGCACTTAACTCGGCTCAAATTCATCTCTTTAGCCATCCGAAGACCGTGGAGTAAAGCCTCATATTCGGCTGCATTGTTAGTACAAGGGAACATTAAACGGAGGACATAACAAAACTTATCACCTCATGGGGAAGTTAATACGACTCCAGCCCCCGAACCCTCTAGCTGTCTGGACCCATCAAAATGAATAGTCCAATATGTATTATCTGGTTTCTCCTCAGGTGCCTGTAACTCCGTCCAATCGTTGATGAAATCTACGAGTGCCTGGGACTTGATCGCCGTGCGGGGTATATATCTGAGCCCGTGGGGTCCAAGCTCAATGGCCCACTTGGCAATCCGGCCAGTTGCCTCTCTGTTTTGAATGATATCACCCAGATGAGCTGAACTGACTACTGTGATAGGATGGCCCTGAAAATAGTGTTTGAGCTTCCGGCTTGCCATAAACACCCCATACACCAGTTTCTGCCAATGCGGATACCTCTGCTTTGACTCAATGAGCACCTCACTGATATAATAAACCGGCCGTTGAACCGGATACTCTTTGTCAGGCTCTTTGCGCTCTACCACAATGGCTACGCTGACGGCCCGGGCATTAGCAGCCACATATAATAATAAGGCCTCTTTATCGATCGGTGCTGCTAGCACGGGAGGTTCCACGAGCTGTTTCTTCAGATCTTCAAACGCCTTATCAGTTGCTTCACTCCAGACAAAGTTATCCATTTTCTTGAGCATCTGATATAAGGGAATGGCCTTCTCTCCAAGGCAGCTGATAAACCGGCTCAAGGCTGTAATCCGGCCGGCCAAACATTGCACATCGTTAATACACGCCGGTTTAGCCAAGGACGTAATCGTTGCAATCTTTTCCGGATTAGCCTCAATGCCTCTGTTTGAAACCAGAAAGCCTAAGAGCTCGCCTGCCGGGACACCGAAAACACACTTCTCCGGATTGAGAATCATCTTGTAGACCCGGAGATTGTCAAAAGTTTCCCGTAGATCATCTATCAAAGTCTCCTCCTTTCTGGATTTGACCACAATATCATCTACCTACGCATGGACATTGCGCCCAATTTGCTTATGAAGGCAATTTTGAACACATCGCTGGTAAGTTGCCTGGGCACTCTTGAGTCCAAAGGGCATGGAAACATAGCAGAAGGCTCCAAAGGGAATTATAAAGGCTGTCTTCTCCTGGTCCTTAACTGCCATTTTGATCTGATGATAACCAGAGTAAGCATCCAAAAAACACAAACGGTCACAACTCGCCGTAGCATCAATTATCTGATCAATGCGAGGGAGAGCAAAGGGATCTGCAGGGCAAGCCTTGTTTAAATCTATGTAGTCCACACACATGCACCAAGTGTCGTTTTTCTTAAGAACCAGCACCGGATTGGCTAACCACTCTGGATGAAAAACTTCAACAATAGACCCAGCAGCCAACAAATGGGCGACCTCTTCACCTATAGCCTTACGGCTTTCCTCGTTGAAGCGGCGGAGGAACTGTCGGACCGGTTTGAATTTCGGATCAATGTTGAGTGTGTGCTCAGCGAGTTCTCTCGGTACACCTGGCATGTCAGAAGGTTTCCATGCAAAGATGTCCCGATTCTCACGGATGAACTCGATGAGCACACTTTCCTATTTGGGATCCAGGTTAGGGCTAATGCTGAACTGTTTGGATGAATCGCCAGGGACAAAGTCAACCATCTTAGTGTTTGTAGCTGATTTGAACTTCAATGCTGGATCATGTTCCGTGGTTGGCTTTTTTAAGGAGGTCATATTCTGCCGGATCAACTTGCTCCTTATAGAATGTTAACTCCTCCATGGCACAAACCGACTCAGCATAAGCCGCATCGCCTTCTTCACACTCCAAAGCAATCTTTCTACTTCCATGTACTGTGATAGTCCCCTTATGACCTGGCATTTTAAGCTGCAGGTAAACATAGCATGGCCTTGCCATAAACTTAGCATAAACCGGCCGCCCAAATAGAGCGTGGTACGGACTTTTGATCTTCACCACCTCAAATGTCACTGTTTCTGACCTTGAATCGTAGTCATCTCCAAACGCTACCTCCAAAGCTATCTTACCAATAGGATATGCAGACTTACCAGGCACCACACCATGAAATACCGTATTCGACGGTTTAAGATCCTTATCTGTCAACCCCATACGGCGGAATGTATCATAATACAAAATATTGATACTACTTCCCCCATCCATGAGCACTTTAGTGAACTTGTATCCCCCAACTTGAGGGGCTACCACCAAGGCCAGATGACCTGGATTATCAACCCGGGGCGGGTGATCCTCTCTGCTCCACAAAATAGGTTGCTCAGACCAGCGTAAATACTGAGGTACTGCCGGCTCAACAGAGTTGACTACCCTTTTGTGAAGCTTCTGATCACGTTTGCACAAACTAGTAGTGAAGACATGATATTGCCCGCTGTTCAGCTGTTTGGGATTGCTCTGATAACCCGACTGCTGCTGCTGCTGCTGACTCCCCTGATGGTTGTAACCTCCCTGGTTGCCTTGGTGTCGTTGATTGACGTGTCCAGTTTGATTGCCTGGAAACCCTGAACCGGAACCACTGCCTCCGTAACCCGGCCCGTGGAAACCTCCTCCTGAACCGCCAGGCGGGCCGTTGTCATATTGGAACATATTGGAATTATTGAAATCCCGCATGATATAACAATCTTTCCAGAGATGTGATGCCGGTTTGTCCTTTGATCCATGCTTTGGACAGGGCTGATTTAACAAACGCTCCAAATTGTTGCCTGGACCTCCACCCCTCTGGGGCTGCTTGCCCTTACGGCGCTGGCCATTCTCCTGCGCGTTGGTATTTGCGACAAAGTCCAAACCACTGTCGGCCTTGCGCTTACCAGCGTTTCCATGGCCTGCCGGATTGTGTTGTTGGCCTTTGGCATTGCCGGTCTTCTTACCCTTCTCCGGTTTGTCCTCCTCTGAATCCGGATCCTTGGTATTATCTGAATCGGTGTATTTAACCAAAGCAGCCATGAGTGTTGACATGTCGTTGCAGTGACGTTTGAGCCTTCCCATCTTCTGTTTCAACGGTTTGAAATGGCAATTACCCTCTAACGTTAACACTGCGGTGTCTGCGTTGATACGATCTGACGAATGCAAAATCGCCGAGACCCGTTTGACCCAATGGGTCGTGGACTCCCCTTCCTCTTGGACACAAGCGGCCAGATCTACAATTGGCATCGGCTGCTTACACGTATCTTTGAAGTTCTGGATAAACCGGTGCTTTGATTCGGCCCATGATCCAATAGAGTTGGTCGGCAAGCTCTTCAACCAAGTGCGAGCTGTTCCTTCCAACATCATGGTGAAATATTTAGCACACACCGCCTCGTCCACATCTAACATCTCCATTGCCATCTCATAGCTCTCCACCCACGCCTCTGGCTGCAAATCGGCGGTATAATTTGGTACCTTATGAGGTCCCTTGAAATCCTTGGGTAGTCGCACATTACGCAAAGCAGGAGATAAACACGGTACCCCTAAGGAACTGAACATCGCCCCTGGCTCCACGGAGGAAGTGGGGTGAACCGGAGTATGCTGTCGTGCCTCATGTCGAGCTGTCAACTCGGCCTCTCGATGTGCGCGGCCATGATCCACAACATCTTGTGCATTAGCACCTCCCCCAGCTGGGTTGTTCCCTCGTGGCGAATTTCGGCGGCGTGCACTACTGGACACGGCCGGTTCGTCTTCCACATGTCTGCTATAACTCTGGCTTGGGCGGGGAGTGGAGTGAATCCTCTCACGGCTGTGTGAATATGCTTGCTGTTGATTTAGTGCTGTCTGAAGGAGATCCCTGGCCCGACGTGCTTCCACTGCCACTGGTGACTCGCCGCCGGTTGGGAGGGCCGCCAGGCGTGACGCAGCGGCCACAATGTTGTCCAACGGGTTGGAATAATGCCCGGGCGGCGTTGATGGTACAATGTTGTTCTGGCGAGGCAGGTCCGTCGTGCGCGGCTGAACCGGCGCTCCTGCTCCCGGCGCCCCCGCCTGGTTTAGTGTGGGTTGGTTACCAGCTCCTGCGCCTGGCATGTTGAAAAGATTCTGCGGCTCATAAACCAACTGGAGACATGATCGGTACCTTCTTCTCATGACCTCCTCTGAAGCATTCTGATCCAGTCTAATCCGGTAAGCCTGTGCTACCAACTCGGCCCGCTCCGTAGCCATCCTGGCGTTCTCTGCTGCCAGGTCCGCCTTGGCCTGGGCTATCTGATCTTTCACCTTTGCGATCTCCGCATCATGCTGATCCCTGGCTGCTGCGTCTACCTCCGCGGTCATCAATGTTGCCAGAGCGTCGAACAAATCAGATAAGACTTGGGCCAGAGGTGGCGCCGAGCTTCCTGCCCCTGCTGGTGTGGCCATTGTTGAATCGGAGAGCATTGCTGCGGCGGTAGATGAATGAGGTGCCGATTTTGTGCCGGCCATGAAGATGGCGGCCCAGTTTGGCAGACCAGGGGAATCCGGAATACTGTTGCCCTCGGATCCTCCCTCAATCCGGTCGTCCTGCAACTGGTAAAGCGATTCGGTTTCTCCAGAAGACTCGTCATCGGAGCAGACTACGGTTTCTCCTTCGGACACCGGTCCATCCTCGTGCCCTGATCCATGGACGACACCTACGAAAACATGCCTTGCCTCGGGCTAAACCGGCGAGGGACTTGCACGCCGAGCCCTTTCGATGATGTCGGTGCAGATGTCCGGCTCGGGGGCCGGTTCACCGATCTTGCCGATGAAGACGTGAATCCCACCAAAGGGGACCCGGTACCCGTATTCGATTGAATCGGCCTCGGGACCCCATCCTGCGTTGTTGATGTAGAGCTTGCCGCGGCGACTCTTCGTCATCCGGCCCACAGCATATCCCTTAAGTCCATCGAAGCTGCCCTTCAAGAACTCGAAACCATCGTGCGATAGCCCCACGATGGGCGCCAACTGTCGGGTTTGTCACGGCAGCTGTCCTCGTGAAAGGACTTAGTTGTGGAGACATCGCAACGGGTTAGCTTAAAGGGGTTAAACCGGACAAGGGGACACGGGAGTTTATACTAGTTCAGCCCCTTCGATGAAGGTAAAAGCCTACGTCTAGTTGTGATTGGTATTGCTAGGGTTTCGAAGGCCAGGGAGCGAATCCGCTTTGTCTGGCTTTCGAGTTGTTGTTGTCTGTCCCTAAACCGCGGCCGGGTCGTCCCTTTATATACATAGGTTGACGCCCGTCGGGCTACAGAGTCCCGAAGCCAGTTTATAAACATATCCGGTTCGGCCTCTCTCTTTCTATCTTACTATACAAGTTACATGACTGGGCCGGTTTACATTTACATACTGTAACTCGCCTTTGGGCCCTCCGTAAAGCTCTAGCATCTTTACATCTTCATGGGCTTCTAATCTTCAAAGAGTCAACCTGGCTACCCAAGGCCGGTTTACCTCCAGTAGTAATATCCCCAACAGTTAACATTACAATAAATAAAAGAAAAACAACTGTAGGAGGCTCTCATGCTGTTTTCACTGGTCAAAAAAAGAAGAGATTGAAGAGACAAATCAAGATGATCAGAATAATGTAGAAGAGCAGTGCATGAGAATTTCCCTACAAGTAATGCAAGCTGATAGTGTGAACACAAATTTCCATTCTGCTGCAAATTGGAGGAAAAAAGCAATTGCTTTAGCTGACTCTGGAAGCAATTCTACTTTCATGAGCTTAAAGTTTGCTTTTCAGACCTCTTGCACCATTTGAAGGACAGAAGTAGGGTTGTGAAACTTGCAGGTGGAGCAAAACTTTGGTCAGGCTCTTACATTCCTGAAACAACATTCACTACTGGTGGCCATTAGTTCGAGCAACAGTTCAGAGTCTTGGATTTGCCTGGGCATTTTGTGTTAGGGTCAAATTGGATGGCCAAACACAGCCATGTGGCCTTTTGCTATGATCCTAGACAGTAATCATCAATCACCAGGGCCATAATTCTATCACTATACCTGCATGTGAAACACTCTCTGCCACAAATGAAATAGATGCACTGCAGCTGAATAGATTATCACTGAGTGGAGCTCTTGGATTTGTCCTCTAGTTGGCAGAAGATACTATAATCATAAACTTTAAAGCGCAACCTTCTCCTCCTGAAATTGATGAGATATTACACTCTTTTCCCAAGATCTTTAAAGAACTAGAAGTGATGTCTCCTCCTAGAGAACTGGATCATGAGATACCTCTAAAACCAGATTCCAAACCACCTAATATTAGGCCTTAGAGAGTGACACACATGCAAAGAAATGAGATGGAAAAGTAAGTGCATAAATTGTTGCAGTCCAAAATTATTAGAGAAAGCCATAGCCCTTACTCCTCCCCAGCAATACTAGTCATGAAGAAAGATGGTTCTTGGAGGCTTTGCATTGATTACATGAAGTTAAGTGCAGCAACATGATACATCTCCAACATATCTATAATTTATGAAGTATTCATGCCATGTTTGCAACAATCTTATATGGTTTTCGTATGATTTTATTAGAACTAACCTGGACTGACACTATTTGTAGCAGAACTATCATGGTGTCGTTTTTTGTGCGGAAATAAAAGTTCTCCGAATGGACTGAAAACTTACGGTTATTTTTATGGACCTAAATAGACCCACGAAGCACCGGAGTTGGGCCAGGAAGTGACCAAGGAGGCCAAAAGCCTAGGGGCGCACCCTACCCCCCAGGGAGGGTGCTCCCGGCTTGTGGGCCACTTGGGCACCCCCTTGACGTAAGAACAATGCCAAAAAATCTTATAAATACCAAAACCTCCGAAAAGAACCTTAGATCAGAAATTTTGCTGCCGCAAGGCTCTGTAGCCAGGAAAAACCAATCGGGAGCCCGTTCCATCACCCTGCCGGAGGGGGAAACCATCACCGGAGCCCATTGGTACGTCTCCAACGTATCTATAATTTTTGATTGTTCCATGCTATTATATTATCTATTTTGGATGTTTTATATACATTAATATGTGATACGTCTCCAACATATCTATAATTTTTTATTGTTCTATGCTATTATATTATCTGTTTTGGGTGTTTATGGGCTTTATTATGCACTTTTATATTATTTTTAGGACTAACCTATTAACCGAAAGCCTAGTGCAAATTGTTGTTTTTTGCCTATTTCTGTGTTTTGCAGAAAAGGAATATCAAACGGAATCCAAACGGAATAAAACCTTCGCGAGGATCTTTTTTGGAACAAACGCAACCAGGAGACTTGGAGTGGACGTCAAGGAGCAGCGAGGCGGCCACGAGGTAGGGCAGCGCGCCCCCACCCTCGTGGGCCCCTCGTAGCTCCACCGACCTACTTATTTCGCCTATATATACTCTTATACCCTGAAAACATCCAGGGTAGCCACGAAACCACTTTTCCACCACCGCAACCTTTTGTACCCACGAAAACATCCAGCATGTGTTTCACTTCGTTCCTATGTCTGTCCCTTCGGGGAAATGTCACGCGGTGATATTCGGAGTCCTGCCTAGCCTGCTACAGCCCGGTTCACCGGAGTCCTGTTAGCCCGGTGCTACAGCCCGGAATCACTCGCTGATGACCGACATGTTCGATGTGATTCATGTATGCCTGTCTCCATAGGTCTGTGCCGCTTTGAGTTCACGACTAGCCATGTCGGCCCGGGTTCTCTGTCATATGGATGCTAGCGACACTATCATATACGTGAGCCAAAAGGCGCAAACGATCCCGGCCATGGTAAGGCGACACCCGTGGGATACTGTGCGTGAGGCCGCAAAGTGATATGAGGTGTTATCGGCTAGATCGATGTGACTTGGAATCGGGGTCCTGACATAAGAACCTAATCTTGGAGATACCCAAGGCACCCCAAGGTAAAATTGAAGGACAACCAAAAGCCTAAGCTTGGGTATGCCCTGGAAGGCATCCCCTCTTTCGTCTTCATCTATCGGTAACTTTACTTGAGGCTATATTTTTATTCACCACATGATATGTGTTTTGCTTGGAGCGTGTTGTATGATTTGAGTCTTTGCTTTTTAGATTACCACAGTCATCCTTGTTGTACACACCTTTTGGGAGAGACACACATGAATTTGAATTTACTAGAATACTCTATGTGCTTCCCTTATATCTTTTGAGCTAGATAATTTTGCTCTAGTGCTTCAGTTATACCTTTTTAGAGCACGATGGTGGTTTTATTTTATAGAAATTATTGATCTCTCATGATTCACTTATATTATTTTGGGAGTCTTTTAGAACAACGTGGTAATTTCCTTTGGTTATGAAATTAGTCCTAATATGATAGGCATCCAAGATGGGTATAATAAAAACTTTCATATAGAGTGCATTAAATGTTATGAGAAGTTTGATCCTTGATAGTTGTTTTGAGATATAAAGGTGGTAATATTAGAGTTGTGCTAGTTGAGTAATTATGGAATTGAGAAATACTTGTGTTAAAGTTGGCAAGTCCCGTAGCATGCACGTATGGTTAATGTTGTGTGACAAATTTGAAGCATGGTGTGTTCTTTGATTGCTTTCCTTATGAGTGGCGGTCGGGGACGAGCGATGGTCTTTTCCTACCAATCTATCCCCCTAGGAGCATGCGCGTAGTGCTTGGTTTTGATGACTTGTAGATTTTTGCAATAAGTATGTGAGTTCTTTATGACTAATGTTGAGTCCATGGATTATACGCACTCTCACCCTTCCATCATTGCTAGCCTCTTCGGTACCGTGCATTGCCCTTTCTCACCTCGAGAGTTGGTGCAAACTTCGCCGGTGCATCCAACCCCCGTGATATGATATGCTCTATCACACATAAACCTCCTTATATCTTCCTCAAAACAGCCACCATACCTACCTATTATGGCATTTCCATAGCCATTCTAAGATATATTGCCATGCAACTTTCCACCGTTCCTTTTATTATGAAACGCTCCATCATTGTCATATTGCCTTGCATGATCATGTAGTTGACATCATATTTGTGGCAAAGCCACCTTCGTAATTCTTTCATACATGTCATTCTTGATTCATTGCATATCCCGGTACACCGCCGGAGGCATTCACATAGAGTCATATTTTGTTCTAAGTATCGAGTTGTAATTCTTGAGTTGTAAGTAAATAAAAGTGTGATGATTTTCATTATTATAGCATTGTCCCATGTGAGGAAAGTTCTTAAAAAAAAGAAAGGCCACAAAAAAAGGAGAGGCCCAAAAAAATGAGAGAAAAAGAGAGAAGGGGCAATGTTACTATCCTTTTTCCACACATGTGCTTCAGAGTAGCACCATGATCTTCATGATAGAGAGTCTCCTATGTTGTCACTTTCATACTAGTGGGAATTTTTCATTATATAACTTCGCTTGTATATTCCAACAATGGGCTTCATCAAAATGCCCTAGGTCTTCGTGAGTAAGCA
This sequence comes from Triticum urartu, assembly GCF_003073215.2. Classification (NCBI taxonomy): domain Eukaryota; kingdom Viridiplantae; phylum Streptophyta; class Magnoliopsida; order Poales; family Poaceae; genus Triticum; species Triticum urartu. The sequence continues at coordinate 387,041,403 of NC_053022.1, read as the reverse complement.
AGTTGGATGCACACCCAATTAGTTTCTTTTGTTGAGATTTCATATATCTATAGCTCTAGTGCATCCGTTGCATGGCAATCCCTACCCCTTGCATTGACATCAATTGATGGGCATCTCAATAGCCCGTTGATTAGCCGCTCTAATGTGAGACTTTCTCCCTTTTTGTCTTCTCACACAACCTCCATCATCATATTCTATTCCATCCATAGTGCTATATCCATGGCTCGCGCTCATATATTGCATGAAAGTTCAAAAAGTTTGAAAATACTAAAGTATGAAACAATTGCTTGGCTTGTCATCGGGGTTGTGCATGATGGGAGCATTTTGTGTGATGAAAATGAAGCATGGCCAAACTATATGATTTTGTAGGGATAAGCTTTCTTTGGCTATGTTATTTTGATAAGACATGATTGCTTGGTTACCAATGCTTGAAGTAATTATTTTTATGTCAATAGTAAACTTCTGTCTAGAATCTTTAAGATCTAAAAATTCATGCCGCAATAAAGAGAAATAGATTGAAAATTATGTTAGGTAGCATTCCACATCAAAAAATTCTGTTTTTATCATTTACCTACTCGAGGACGAGCAGGAATTAAGCTTGGGGATGCTTGATACGTCTCCAAAGTATCTATAACTTTTTATTGTTCCATGCTATTATATTATCTGTTTTGGATGTTTATGGGCTTTATTATACACTTTTATATTATTTTTGGAACTAATCTATTAACCGAAAGACTAGTGTAAATTTTTGTTTTTTTGCCTATTTCAGTGTTTCGCAGAAACGAAATATCAAACAGAATCCAAACGGAATGAAACCTTCGCGAGGATATTTTTTGTAACAAACGCAATCCAAGAGACTTGGAGTGGACGTCAAGGAAGCAGTGAGGTGGCCATGAGGTAGGGCGGCGCGCCCCCCACGCTCGTGGGCCCCTCGCAGCTCCAGCGACCTACTTCTTTCGCCTATATATACTCTTATACCCTGAAAACATCCAGGGTAGCCACGAAACCACTTTTCCACCATTGCAACCTTCTGTACCCGTGAGATCCCATCTGGGGACCTTTTCCGGTGATCTGCCGGAGGGGGATTCGATCACGGAGGACTTCTACATCAACACCATAGCCTCTCCGATGATGTGTGAGTAGTTTACCACAGACCTTCAGGTCCATAGTTATTAGCTAGATGGCTTCTTATCTCTCTTTGGATCTCAATACAAAGTTCTCCTCGATGTTCTTGGAGATCTATTCGATGTAATTCTTTTTGCGGTGTGTTTGCCGAGATCCGATGAATTGTGGGTTTATGATTAAGATTATCTATGAACAATATTTGACTCTTCTCTGAATTCTTATATGCATGATTTGATATCTTTGCAAATCTCTTCAAATTATCACTTTGGTTTGGCCTACTAGATTGATCTTTCTTGCAATGGGAGAAGTGCTTAGCTTTGGGTTCAATCTTGCGGTGTCCTTTCCAAGTGATAGCAGGGGCAGCAAGGCACGTATTGTATTGTTGCCATCGAGGATAAAAAGATGGGGTTTATATCATATTGCTTGAGTTTATGCCTCTACATCACGTCATCTTGCCTAATGTGTTACTCTGTTCTTTTGAACTTAATACTCTAGATGCATGCTGGATAGCGGTCGATGTGTTGAGTAATAGTAGTAGATGCAGAATCATTTCGGTCTACTTGACACGGACGTGATGCCTATGTTCATGATCATGCCTAGATACCATCATAACTATGCGCTTTTCTATCAATTGCTCGATAGTAATTTGTTCACCCACCGTAATATATGCTATCTTGAGAGAAGCCACTAGTGAAACCTATGGTCCCCGGGTCTACTTTACATCATATAAGTTTCCAATCTACATTTCTAGTTTACTATTTATTTTGCAATCTTTACTTCTCAATCTATACAACAAAAATACCAAAAATATTTATCTTATTATCTCTATCAGATCTCACTTTCATAAGTAATCATGAAGGGATTGACAACCCCTTTATCGCATTGGTTGCGAGGTTCTTATTTGTTTGTGCAGGTACTAGGTGACTTGCGTGTAGTCTCCTACTGGATTGATACCTTGGTTCTCAAAAACTGAGGGAAATACTTACGCTACTTTGATGCATCACCCTTTCCTCTTAAAGGGAAACCAACACATGCTCAAGAGGTAGCAATATGCTATTTTAGATTATATTTGGGACTAACTTATTAACCCAGAGCCGAGTGCCAGTTTATGTTTTTTCCTTGTTTTGAGTTTTACAGAAAAGGAATATCAAACGGAGTTCAAATGGAATAAAACTGTATGATGATTTTTCTTGGACCAGAAGACACATATAGAACTTGAGGAGGAAGTCAGAAGAGTCCCAAGGATTCCACAAGATGCCCCTGGCTTGTGGCCCCCCGAGAGTCCTCCAACCCAAATTCTTGGCCTATAAATTCAGAAATATTCCCAAATGACCATAAGCGTCCACCAAAATACTTTTATGCCGCCGTAACCTTCTGTACCCGTGAGATCCCATCTTGGGACCTTTTCCGGCACCCTATCGGAGGGGGATTCGATCACGGAGGGCTTCCACATCAACTCTATTGCCCTTCTGATGAAGCGTGAGTAGTTTACCACAGACTGGATGGCTTCCCTCAAGTGGATGACCTAAGGTTTATCAATCCGTGGGAGGCGTAGATAAAGATGGTCTCTCTCAAAAAAACCTGCAACAAAATAAAAAAGATTCTCTTGTGTCCCCAACACACCCAATACAATGGCAAATTGTATAGGTGCACTAGTTCGGCGAAGATATGGTGATTAAAGTGTAATATGGATGGTAGAAATATATTTTTATAATCTGAATAAATAAAAACAACAAGGTAAAAAATAGAAAACGGGCACAAAAACGGTATTGCAATGCTTGAAAATGAGGCCTACAGTTCGTACTTTCGCTAATGCAATCTCTCAACAATGCTAATATAATTGGATCATATAACCATCCCTCAACGTGCAATAAAGAATCACTCCAAAGTTCCTATCTAGCGGAGAACATACGAAAAAATCGTTTGTAGGGTACGAAACCACCTCGAAGCTATTCTTTCCGATCGATCTATCCAAGAGTTCGTACTAAAATAACATCAAATAATTTCAGATTCAACAAAGAACCTCAAAGAGTGCCCCAAGATTTCTACCGAAGAAGCAAAAGACGAGAACGTGCATCAACCCATATGCATAGATTACCCCAATGTCACCGCGGGAATTCCCGAGTTGAGTGCCAAAACACATATCAAGTGAATCAATATGATACCCCATTGTCACCACGAGTATTCATATGCAAACATATATCAAGTGCTCTCAAATCCATAAAAGTATTCAATCCGATAACAACAAAATCTCAAAGGGAAAAACTCAATTCATCACAACAAGATAGAGAGGGGAAAACACCAAATGATTCGTCTATATTAACAAAGCCCGTGATACATCAAGATCGTGACTTATCAAGAACATGAGAGAGAGAGAGATTAAACACATAGCTACTGGTACAAACCCTCGGCCTCGAGGGTGTACTAATCCCTCCTCATCGTGGTGGCCGCCGGGATGATGAAGATGGCCATGATCTCCCTCTCTGGCAGGGTGTCGGAACGGGGTCTGGATTGGTTTTCTGTGGCTACAGAGGCTTGCGGTGGCGGAACTTCTGATCTTGGGTTACCCCGAGGGTTTTTGGAATATTTGGCATGCCCTGGTGGGTTGTGCCCCCCTCGGGGCACCCCCCATGTGCTGATCTAGCCCACTGGATTTCTTCTGGTCCATAAAAAATCCACAAAAAATTTCACGGTGTTTGGACTCCGTTTGATATTGATTTCCTACGATGTAAAGAACAAGCAAAAAACAACAACTAGCATTGGGCACTGGGTCAATAGATTAGTCCCAAAAAATGATAGAAAGTTGCTATCAAATGATTGTAAAACATCCAAGAATGATAATAAAACAACATGAATACTTCATAAATTATAGATACATTGGAGACGTATCAGCATCCCCAGGCTTAATTCCTACTCGTCCTCAAGTAGGTAAATGATAAAAGAAATAATTTTTGAAGTGTGAATGCTAGCAAAATGCACAAGTTTTATTAATGACAATTTCAATAACTTTTCCTAGCAACATAACATCAATTCTTTCTTATAAAACTTCTCATGTTAAAGTAGCAACCGATTCACATGTTAAGGTTCAAACAATGAATTCTCTTAAAACTCAACAACCTGTGTTCTCATTCACCAAGAAATTGCAATTCAACTTATTCAACAGTATAAGTAAGAGCTCCACATACTCAACCATCATATAGTCTTCCATGATTGCTAACACTTATCGCATACACATGAGCAAAACGTTTCAACCGGACACATAGAAAGATAGGGGCTTATAATTTCGCCTCCCAACGTATTCACCTCAAGGGTGATGTTAACAATAATAACTCATGCTACCCATATCCAACTGGATATATGGGCCTAGATCTTTCCTCACCACATGATGCTTTCCAAAAGAGAAAAATAAAAAGGAATAGAGAGAAAAACTTTGACTCTTGCATGAAACTAAATACATAAAAGTAAAAGATAGGCCCTTTGCAGAGGGAAGCGGAGGTTTCCATGTGCTTTTTTTTGTATGCTCAACCCCTTAGTGCAAAAGAACGTGAAATTATATTGCCCCTTATGATAGCAACCTTTATTATGCAGTCTGCCACTTTTATTCTTTGCCATCACAAGTTCGTACAACGCTCAATTTTCTCTTACACTAAATGATCTCACACTTTTAGAAGCATTTTTATTGTCTCATTGCACTGATGACAACTTACTTGAAGGATCTTGCTCAATCCTTAGGTAGGTATGGTGGACTCTAGAAAATAAGATTTGGGTTTAAGGGTTTTTGGATGCACAAGTAGTATCTCTACTTGGTGCGGAATTTCTAGCTAGCAAAGATGGGGGACAAGCACCACATGTTGAAGGATCTATGACAATATAACTTCTATGTAAATATGAACAAACATAAACCATTACGTTGTCTTCCTTATCCAACGTCAACAATTTTGGCATATAATATTTTGTTGGGGGCTCACAATCACAAAAGATTTCCAAGATAGTGTTTTTGCATGTGAAAGTTCTCTTCCTTATACTAATTATTCATGAATTGCTTGTATGACCAATATTGTGATTGTCAAGCTTCAAAAGGTTTCACTTCCTAAACCCAATGTGAAGCTACCACTAGGCATGATATAATTTAAACTTCATGATATTCAATTCATTCAACAATTTACTCATAGGATATAAGTGAATCACAAGAGTAAATGACAAGCTACTCCAAAAAGATATAAGTGAATATCAAGCGAGTAGTTATGTAAATGGACAGCTATTTGAGGACTCTCTCTTATTTAAAAAAACTTTCAGATTTAAGTATTTTATTAAAACAGCAAGCAAAACAAAATAGAATGGCATTCCAAGAATAGCACCCATCATGTGAAGAAGCAAAAACTTAGGCTCAACCGATACTAACTGATAATTGTTGATGAAGAAAGGTGGGATGCCTACCAGGGCATCCCCAAGCTTAGATGCTTGAGACTTCTTGAAATATTATCTTGGGATGCCTTGGGCATCCCCAAGCTTGAGCTTTTGTGTCTCCTTAATTCCTTTTATATCACGGTTTCCCTAAATCTTAAAAACTTCATCCACACAAAACTCAACAAGAACTCGTGAGATAAGTTAGGATAAACCAATGCAAAAACCTTATCATTCTCTACTGTAGCAAATCACTAAAATTATTATTCAACATTGAATACTAAATGCCTCTGCATATTCAATACTCCTATACTCAAATAGAATCATTAAACAAGAAAACATATGCAAACAATGCAAACATGATAGCAATCTGCCAAAACAGTACAGTCTATAAAGAATGCAAGAGTAGCAATACTTATTTAACTCCCAAAATTATGAAAATTTACCACACTGTAGAAAATTTATCAGAGCTTATTTTTCAGAAAGTTTCAACATGTTATCACATTCTGACTTTTCTAGAGAATTTGTGCAATAGCGATAAACTTTCTGTTTTGAAACAACAACTCATAAACTTGCAAGATAAGCATGGTAAAGGCTATCCTTGACATTTTTATTGAAAATAAAGAAGCAAAATATTATTCTAGATAACATCAAGCAAATACTAGAAAAATAAAAGGACGCTCCAAGAAAACACATATCATGTGACGAATGGAAATATAGCTCCAAGTGAGGTTACCAATAATGTTGGAGACGAAAGAGGGGATGCCTTCCGGGGCATCCCCAAGCTTAGTTGCTTGGATCTTTCTTGAATATTACCTTGGGGTGACTTGGGAATCCCCAAGCTTAGGGTCTTGTCACTCCTTATTCTCCTCATATCAATATATCACCCAAAACTTGAAAACTTCAATCACACAAACTTAATGGAACTTCGTGAGATAGGTTAGTATGATAAAGAGCAAACCATTTCACTTTGGTACTGTCAAAGACAAGATTCATAATTGTTCTCACACAATGCCTACTGTACCTTATCATTTCCACAATTTATATTGAGCAATATAAGCCATAGAAACAAGGAAACAAGCAAACTATGCATTGAAAACAGAATCTGTCAGAATAGTCTGTAATGATCTGAACAACAACCATACTTCTGCTATGCCAAAAATCCTGAATAATTAGGACATCCTGGGAAATTTGTATATAACTTTTGGGAAAAAGAATCATGATTTTATCATGCTTCTGTAAAAAATGAAAATTATTTTACTAGGCACAGAAGTTTCTACTTTTCAGCAAGATCAAATCAACTATCACCATAGACCATCCCAAAGGTCTTACTTGGCACTTTATTGAAACAAAAGCTATAAAACATGATTAATATAGTAGCCTAATCATGTGAACACACAAAAATAGTAGGGCTATATGTTGGTTGTCGCCCAACAAGCACTTTTCTTTAATGCCTTTTAAGCTAGGCATGATGATTTCAATGATGCTCGTATAAAAGATACGAATTGAAACACAAAGAGAGCATCATAAAGCATATGACTAGCATATTTAAGCGTAACCCACTTCCTATGCATAGGTATTTTGTGATCGAACAGCTTATGGGAACAAGAATCAACTAGCATAGGAAGGCAAAACAAGTGCAACTTCAAAACTTTCAACATATAGAGAGGAAACATGATATTATTGAGAATCCTACAAGCATATGTTCCTCTCTCATAATAATTTTCAGTAGCATCATGAATGAATTCAACAATATAACTATCACATAAGGCATTCTTTTCATGATCTACAAGCATGGAAATTTTATTACTCTCCACATAAGCAAATTTATTCTCATGAATAGTAGTGGGAGCAAACTCAACAAAATAACTATCATGGGATTGAAAATTAAAATCATGATGACAAGTTTCATGGTTATCATTATTCTTTATAGCATACATGTCATCACCATAATCATCATATATAGGAGGCATGCTTTCATCATAATAAATTTTCTCATCCAAACTTGGGGGACTAAAAATATCATCTTCATCAAATATAGCATCCCCAAGCTTATGGATTTGCATATAGCATCATGGATATTCAAAGAATTCATACTAACAACATTGCAATAATGCTCATCATTTATACCAAACATTCTATTGAATTCTTCTTCTATCAATTGAGCACAATTTTCCTTTCCATCATTTTCATGAAATATATTATAAAGATGAATAATAAGATGCAACCTCAATTCCATTTTTTGTAGTTTTCTTTCATAAACCAAACTAATGATAAAACAAGAAACTAGAAAATTCAATTGCAAAATCTATAGATATACCTTCAAGCACTCACCTCCCCGGCAACGGCGCCAGAAAAGAGCTTGATGTCTACTACACAACTTGTTCTTGTAGACTCATGTTGGGCCTCCAAGCGCAGAGTTTTGTAGGACAGTAGCAAATTTCCCTCAAATGGATGACGTAAGGTTTATCAATCTGTGGGAGGCGTGGGATGAAGATGGTCTCTCTAAAACAACCCTGCAATCAAATACAAGAAACCTCTTGTGGCCCCAACACACCCAATACAATGGCAAATTTTATAGGTGCACTAGTTCGGCGAAGAGATGGTGATAAAAGTGTAATATGGATGGTAGAAATATATTTTTATAATATGAATAAATAAAAACAGCAAGGTACCAAATAGAAAACGGGCACAAAAATGGTATTGCAATGCTTGAAAATGAGGCCTAGGGTCCGTACTTTCGTTAATGCAATCTCTCAACAATGCTAATATAATTGGATCATATAACCATCCCTCAACGTGCAACAAAGAATCATTCCGAAGTTCCTATCTAGCGGATAACATACGAAGAAATCGTTTGTAGGGTACGGAACCACCTCGAAGCTATTCTTTCCGATCGATCTATCCCAAGAGTTCATACTAAAATAACCCCAAATAATTTTAAATTCATAATACTCAATCCAAGACAAAGAACCTCAAAGAGTGCCCCAGGATTTCTACCGGGGAAGCAAGAGACGAGAACATGCACCAACCCCTATGCATAGATTACCCCAATGTCACCGCAGGAATCCGAAGGTTGAGTTCCAAAACACATATCAAGTGAATCAATATGATACCCCATTGTCACCATGAGTATTCATATGCAAGACATATATCAAGTGCTCTCAAATCCATAAAAGTATTCAATCCGATAACAACGAAATCTCAAAGGGAAAAACTCAATTCATCACAACAAGATAGAGGGGGGGAAACACCATATGATCTGACTATATTAACAATGCCCGCGATACATCAAGATCGTGACATATCAAGAACACGAGAGATAGAGAGAGATCAAACACATAGCTACTAGTACAAATCCTCAGCCCCGAGGGTGGATGATACGTCTCCAACGTATCTATAATTTTGATTGTTCCATGCTATTATATTATCTGTTTTGGATGTTAATGGGCTTATTTATACACTTCTATATTATTTTTGGGACTAACCTACTAACCTAAGGCCCAGTGCAAATTGCTATTTTTTGCCTATTTCAGTGTTTCGCAGAAAAGGAATATCAAACGGAATGAAACCTTCGGGAGAGTTATTTTTGGAACAAACATGATCCAGGTGACTTGGAGTGGACGTCAAGCAACCTACGAGGAGGCCATGAGGCAGGGGCGCGCCTACCCCCCTGGGCGCGCCCTCCACCCTCGTGTGCCCCTCGTGGCTCCACCGACCTACTTCTTTCTCCTATATATATCCATATACCCCAAAAACATCCAGGAGCACCACGAAACCCTATTTCCACCGCCGCAACCTTCTGTACCCAAGAGATCCCATCTAGGGGCCTTTTTCGGAGCTCCGCTGGAGGGGGCATCGATCATGGAGGGCTTCTACATCAACACCATAGCCTCTCCGATGATGTGTGAGTAGTTTACCTCGGACCTTCGGGTCCATAGTTATTAGCTAGATGGCTTCTTCTCTCTCTTTGGATCTCAATACAATGTTCTCCTCGATCTTCTTGGAGATCTATTTGATGTAATTTTTTGGCGGTGTGTTTGTCGAGACCCGATGAATTGTGGGTTTATGATCAAGTTTATCTATGAACAATATTTGATTCTTCTCTGAAATCTTTTATGTATGATTGGTTATCCTTGCAAGTATCTTCGAATTATCAGTTTGGTTTGGCCTACTAGATTGATCTTTCTTGCAATGGGATAAGTGCTTAGCTTTGGGTTCAATCTTGCGGTGTCCTTTCCCAGTGACAGCAGGGGCAGTAAGGCACGTATTGTATTGTTGCCATCGAGGATAAAAAGATGGGGTTTATATCATATTGCTTGAGTTTATCCCTCTACATCATGTCATCTTGCCTAATGCATTACTCTGTTCTTATGAACTTAATACTCTAGATGCATGCTGGATAGCGGTCGATGTGTGGAGTAATAGTAGTAGATGCAGAATCGTTTCGGTCTACTTGTCGCGGACGTGATGCCTATATACATGATCATGCCTAGATACTCTCATAATTATTCACTTTTCTATCAATTTTTTGATAGTAATTTTTTCACCCATCGTAATACTTATGCTATCTTGAGAGAAGCCACTAGTGAAACCTATGGCCCCCGGGTCTATTCTCTATTATATTAATCTCCCGTCAACAAGTTATTTCTAGTGCCGTTTATGTTGCAGTCTTTACTTTCAATCTATATCATAAAAATACCAAAAATATTTATCTTATTATTATTATTATCTCTATCAGATCTCACTCTCGTAAGTGACCGTGAAGGGATTGACAACCCCTTTATCGCGTTGGTTGTGAGGTTCTTATTTGTTTGTGTAGGTACGAGGGACTTGCGTGTAGTCTCCTACTGGATTGATACCTTGGTTCTCAAAAACTGAGGGAAATACTTACGCTACTTTGCTGCATCACCCTTTCCTCTTCAAGGAAAAACCAACGCAGTGCTCAAGAGGTAGCAAGAGGGATTTCTGGCACCGCTGCCGGGGAGATCTACCACAACTCAAGACATACCAAGCACCCATCACAAACTCTTGTCCCTCGCATTACATTATTTGCCATTTTCCTCTCGTTTTCCTCTCCCCTCTTCACGCTTGCCGTTTTATTCGCCCTCTTTTTTCCACTCCCCATCTCTTTTCTCGTTCGTCTCTTTTCGCTTGCTTCTTGTGTGCTTGTGTGTTGGATTGTTTGTCATGATGGCTTTACCAAAAGGTGTTGATCCTCACCTTAGAAGGTTGGAAGAAATTGAAAACAACGTTAGAAGTTTTATGTCCTTGCAGTTTGAGCATAATAATTTCTTCAGAAACAAGCTCAAAGAAAAAAAAGTTTTATGGGATACATGAATAAAGAGCTCGATGATATGTCTAAAGAATTTTATGGTCTGAAATCTCAGTTCGCTCATCTTGAAAATTTAATAGCCCAAATCTCAGATAAGCAGGCCACCTTAGTTAATAAGATGGCAGCCAAATCGGAAGAATTTCATGATAATAAGGATGAAGATCTAAAAGTGATTGATGTGTCCCCTATTAAATCCTTGTTTTGCAATATGAATCTTGATAATGATGGGACTGGATATGAGTCAACTTTAATTAAAAGGCGTCCCAATGATTCAGAATTTTTAGATCTTGATGCAAAAATTGGTAAAAGTGGGATTGGAGAGGTCAAAACTTTACATAGCAATGAACCCAGTATTTTGGATTTCAAGGAATTTAATTATGATAATTGTTCTTTAATAGATTGTATTTCCTTGTTGCAATCCGTGCTAAATTCTCCGCATGCTTATAATCAAAATAAAGCTTTTACTAAGCATATCGTTGATGCTTTAATGCAATCTTATGAAGAAAAGCTTGAATTGGAAGTTTCTATCCCTAGAAAACTTTATGATGAGTGGGAACCCACTACTAAAATTAAAATTAAAGATCATGAATGCTATGCTTTATGTGATTTGGGTGCTAGCGTTTCCACGATTCCAAAAACTTTATGTGATGTGTTAGGTTTCCGTGAATTTGATGATTGTTCTTTAAATTCGCACCTCGCGGATTCCACTATTAAGAAACCTATGGGAAGAATTAATGATGTTCTTATTGTTGCAAATAGGAATTATGTGCCCGTAGATTTCATTGTTCTTGATAGTGATTGCAATCCTACATGTCCCATTATTCTTGGTAGACCTTTCCTTAGAACGATTGGTGCAATTATTGATATGAAAGAAGGAAATATTAGATTCCAATTTCCGTTAAGGAAAGTCATGGAACACTTTCCTAGAAAGAAAATTAAATTACCTTATTAATCTATTATGATAACCACTTATGGATTTCATACCAAAGATGATAATACCTAGATCTATTCTTGCTTTTATGCCTAGCTAGGGGCGTCAAACGATAGCGCTTGTTGGGAGGCGGCCCAATTTTATTTTTGTTCCTTGATTTTTGGTTATGTTTAGTAATAAATAATTCATCTAGCCTCTTCTTAGATGTGGTTTTATGTTTTTAATTAGTGTTTGTGCCAAGTAGAACCTTTGCGAAGACTTGGGGAAAGTCTTCGCGATCTTGCTGTAAAAAACAGAAACTTTGGCGCTCACGAGATTTGCTACCATTTTTTACTGGAGAGTGGGATTAGGTTGATTATTTTTTAAGATGATTAATAGATAAATTACTCATGTCAAGCAATTTATTTTAGAATTCTTTTGGTTACAGAAGTATTCGAAACCTTCAGATTACTACAGACTGTTCTGCTTTTGACAGATTCTGTTTTTTCGTGTGTTGTTTGCTTATTTTGATGAATCTATGGCTAGTATCGGAGGTCATGAACCATAGAGAAGTTGGAATATAGTAGGTTTAACACCAAAATAAATAAATAATGAGTTCATTACAGTACCTAAAGTGGTGGTTTGTTTTCTTATACTAACGGAGCTCATGAGATTTTCTGTTTAAGTTTTGTGTTGTGAAGTTTTTAAGTTTTGGGTAAAGATTTGATGGATTATGGAATAAGGAGTGGCAAGAGCCTAAGCTTGGAGATTCCCAAGGCACCCCAAGGTAAAATTCAAGGACAACCAAAATCTTAAGCTTGGGGATGCCCCGGAAGGCATCCCCTCTTTCGTCTTCTTCTATCGGTAACTTTACTTGAGGCTATATTTTTATTCACCACATGATATGTGTTTTGCTTGGAGCGTCTTGTATGATTTGAGTCTTTGCTTTTTAGTTTACCACAATCATACTTGCTGTACACACCTTTTGGGAGAGACACGCATGAATTGGAATTTATTAGCATACTCTATGTGCTTCACTTATATATTTTGAACTAGATAATTTTGCTCTAGTGCTTCACTTATATCTTTTAGAGCATGGTGGTGGTTTTATTTTATAGAAATTATTGATCTCTCATACTTCACTTATATTATTTTGAGAGTCCTTTAGAACAGCATGGTAATTTTCTTTGGTTATGAAATTAGTCCTAATATGATAGGCATCCAAGATGGGTATAATAAAAACTATCATAGAAAGTGCGTTGAATACTATGAGAAGTTGGATACTTGATAATTGTTTTGAGATATGAGGATGGTGATATTAAAGTTGTGCTAGTTGATTAGTTGTGAATTTGAGAAATACTTGTGTTTAAGTTTGCAAGTCCCGTAGCATGCACGTATGGTAACTGTTGTGTAACAAATTTGAAACATGAGGTGTTGTTTGATTGTCTTCCTTATGAGTGGCGGTCGGGGACGAGCGATGGTCTTTTCCTAGCAATCTATCCCCCTAGGAGCATGCGTGTAGTTCTTGGTTTTTGATTACTTGTAGATTTTTTCAATAAGTATGTGAGTTCTTTATGACTAATGTTGAGTCCATGGATTATACGCACTCTCACCCTTCCATCATTGCTAGCCTCTTCGGTACCGTGCATTGCCCTTTCTCACCTTGAGAATTGGTGCAAACTTTGCCGGTGCATCCAAACCCCGTGATATGATGCGCTCTGTCACACATAAACCTCCTTATATCTTCCTCAAAATAGCCACCATACCTACCTATTATGGCATTTCCATAGCCATTCCGAGATATATTGACATGCAACTTTCCACCATTTCATTCATGACACGCTTCATCATTGTCATATTGCTTTGCATGATCATGTAGTTGACATCGTCTTTGTGGAAAAGCCACCATGCATAATTTATCATGCATGTCACTCTTGATTCATTGCATTTCCCGGTACACCGCCGGAGGCATTCATATAGAGTCATATTTTGTTCTAGAATCGAGTTGTAATCATTGAGTTGTAAATAAATAGAAGCGTGATGATCATCTTTAATAGAGCATTGTCCCAAATAAAAAAAGAAAGAAGAAATGCCAAATAAAAAAAGAGGAAGGCCCAAAAAAATAAAAAAAAGAAGAAAAAAAGAAAAGAAATAAAAAGGGGCAATGCCACTATCCTTTTTTCACACTTGTGCTTCAAAGTAGCACCATGATCTTTATGATAGAGAGTCTCTTGTTTTGTCACTTTCATATACTAGTGGGAATTTTTCATTATAGAACTTGGCTTGTATATTCCAACAGTGGGCTTCCTCAAATGCCCTATGTCTTTGTGAGCAAGCAAGTTGGATGCACACCCACTTAGTTTCTTTTGTTGAGCTTTCATACATTTATAGCTCTAGTGCATCCGTTGCATGCAATCCCTACTCCTTGCATTGACATCAATTGATGGGCATCTCCCTTGCCCGTTGATTAGCCTCGTCGATGTGAGACTTTCTCCTTTTTTGTCTTCTCCACATAACCTCCATCATCATATTCTATTCCACCCATAGTGTTATATCCATGGCTCACGCTCATGTATTGCGTGAAAGTTGAAAAAAGTTTGAGATTACTAAAGTATGAAACAATTGCTTGGCTAGTCATCGGGGTTGTGCAAGATGAGAGCATTCTTGTGTGACGAAAATGAAGCATGACCAAACTATATGATTTTGTAGGGATGAACTTTCTTTTGCCATGTTATTTTGAGAAGACATGATTGCTTAGTTAGTATGCTTGAAGTATTATTGTCTTTATGTCAATATTAAAATTTTGTCTTGAATCTTGGATCTGAATATTCATGCCACAATAAAGAAGAATACATTGAGAATTATGCTAGGTAGCATTCCACATCAAAAAATTCTATTTTTATCATTTACCTACTCGAGGACGAACGGGAATTAAGCTTGGGGACGCTTGATACGTCTCCAACGTACGTATCTATAATTTTTGATTGTTCCATGCTATTATATTATCTGTTTTGGATGTTAATGGGCTTATTTATACACTTTTATATTATTTTTGGGACTAACCTACTAACCCAAGGCCCATTGCAAATTGTCGTTTTTTTGCCTATTTAAGTGTTTCGCAGAAAAGGAATATCAAACGGAATCCAAACGGAATGAAACCTTCGGGGGAGTTATTTTTGGAACAAATGTGATCCAGGGAACTTGGAGTGGATGTCAAGCAACCTACGAGGAGGCCATGAGGCAGTGTGTGCGCCTACCCCCCTGGGCGCGCCCTCTACCCTCGTGGGCCCCTCGTGGCTCCACCGACCTACTTCTTCCTCCTATATATATCCATATACCCCGAAAACATCCACTAGCACCATGAAACCCTATTTCCACCGCTGCAACCTTCTGTACCCAAGAGATCCCATCTAGGGGCCTATTCCGGAGGTCCACCGGAGGGGGCATCGATCACAGAGGGCTTCTACATCAACACCATAGCCTCTCCGATGATGTGTGAGTAGTTTACCTCAGACCTTCGGGTCCATAGTTATTAGCTACATGGCTTCTTATCTCTCTTTGGATCTCAATACAATGTTCCCCTCGATCTTCTTGGAGATCTTTTTGATGCAACTCTTTTTGCGGTGTGTTTGTCGAGATCCGATGAATTGTGGGTTTATGATCAAGTTTATCTATGAACAATATTTGATTCTTCTCTGAATTTTTTTATGTATGATTGGTTATCTTTCCAAGTCTCTTTGAATTATCAGTTTGGTTTGGCCTACTAGATTGATCTTTATTGCAATGGGAGAAGTGCTTAGCTTTGGGTTCAATCTTGCGGTGTCCTTTCCCAGTGACAGCAGGGGCAGCAAGGCACGTATTGTATTGTTGCCATCGAGGATAAAAATATGGGGTTTATATCATATTGATTGATTTTATCCCTCTACATCATGTCATCTTGCCTAATGTATTACTCTGTTCTTATGAACTTAATACTCTAGATGCATGCTGGATAGCGGTCGATGTGTGGAGTAATAGTAGTAGATGCAGAATCATTTTGGTCTACTTATCGCAGACGTGATGCCTAGATACATGATCATGCCTAGATATTCTCATAATTATTCACTTTTCTATCAATTGCTCGATAGTAATTTGTTCACCCACCATAATACTTATGATATCTTGAGAGAAGCCACTAGTGAAACCTATGGCCCCTGGGTCTATTCTCTATTATATTAATCTCCCGTTAACAAGTTATTTCTAGCGCCGTTTATGTTGCAATCTTTACTTTCAATCTATATCATAAAAATACCAAAAATATTTATCTTATTATTATTATCTCTATCAGATCTCACTCTCGTAAGTGACTGTGAAGGGATTGACAACCCCTTTATCGCGTTGGTTGTGAGGTTCTTATTTGTTTGTGTAGGTACGAGGGACTTGTGTGTAGTCTCCTACTGGATTGATACCTTGGTTCTCAAAAACTGAGGTAAATACTTACGCTACTTTGCCGCATCACCCTTTCCTCTTCAAGGGAAAACCAACGCAATGCTCAAGAGGTAGCAGTGTACTGCTCCCTCCTCATCGTGGTGGCTGTTGGGCTTATGAAGATGGCCACCGGTGATGATCCCCCCCTCCGGCAGGGTGCCAGAATGGGGCCTAGATTGGTTTTTCATGGCTACAGAGGCTTGCGGTGGCATAACTTCTGATCTAGGGTTACCCCGAGGGTTTTTGGAATATTTGGTGATTTATAGGGCAAAGAGGGGGTGCGGGAGGCCACCGAGGTGGGCACAACCCACCTGGGTGCACCTGGGATCCCAGGCGCGCCCTGGTGGATTGTGCCCCCCTCGGGGCACCCCCCAGGTGCTGCTCTGGCCCACTAGATGTCTTCTGGTCCATAAAAAATCCACAAAAATTTTCGTGGTGTTTGGACTCCGTTTGATATTGATTTTCCGCGATGTAAAAAACAATCAAAAAATAGCAACTGGCACTGGGCACTGGGTCAATAGGTTAGTCCCAAAAAATGATATAAAGTTGCTATAAAGTGATTGTAAAACATCCAAGAATGATAATAAAACAACATGAATACTTCATAAATTATAGATACGTTGGAGACGTATCAGGGTGTCGACAGACCACTCTAAAATTGATGAAGTGGCTGACTTGCCATCCTACTACTCCCACTCAACTTAGAGGTTTTTTGGGATTGTGTGGTTACTACATAAGATTTGTTCACAACTTTGGTGCTATTGCTAGGCCCCTGCATGATGTGGTGAAGAAGGATAGTTTCAGTTGGACAACTACTCAAAGAGAAGCTTTCCAAGCACTTAAACCAGCCTTGATCTCTGCTCTTGTACTAGCCCTTCCAGATTTTGCTTCTCCTTTTATTTTGGAAATAGATGCCTCTGGTACTGGGTTAGGTGTAGTGATGATGCAACATGGGATACCCATATCTTACTACATCTCTACTCTCTGCCCTAGGAATGTTGCTCTTTCTACATGTGAAAAAGAAGCATTAGCAATTATAGAAGCAATTAAGAGTTGGAGACATTACTTTCTGGGCAATGATCTAATTATGAAAGCAGGCCACTAGAGTCTACAGTTCATGACAGATTAGAGAGTTGCAACTAGCATTCAGCACAAATTGATGCTAAAACTTCTGGAATTTCACTTTGTCTTGGAATATAAAAAAGGCAAAGAGAACATTGTCGTTGATGCTTTATCCATGAAGCATACATGTATGGATATATCTATGGAAACTCCGGACTGGATATCTGAAGTGGAAAAATTCATACAGTGCAGATCCTCATTGCGAGAAACTCTTAGAACAGCTGCTATTGTCCCCTACTCACACTGTCCACCAAAACAACTGCATGATGGTATCATTAGACACAAGGGCAAGATTTATGTAGGGAAGTGCTACTTGTGAGTTGTGTTGAGATTTTTTCCCCGAAGAGGAGAGGAGATGCAGCACGATAGAGATAAGTATTTCCCTCATTGAGAACCAAGGTATCAATCCAGTAGGAGAATCACACAAAGTCTCGTCAACGACACCTACACACACAAAAGTAAATATTTGCAACCAATGCAAACAAGAATGCTGTCAATCCCCTTGGCCGTTACTTGCAAGTATTAAATCTTATAGTGGCAGATAGTAAAGTAAATTACAAAACAAAATAAAGGAAACAAAATTGCAACAAGGTATTTTTGGATTTTATATATGATTAAAGTAGACCCGGGGGCCATAGTTTTCACTAGAGGATTCTCTCTCAAACACATAACATATGGTGGATGAATAAATTACTGTTGGGCAATTAATAGAAAAGCGGATAGTTATGATGATATTCAAGACAATGATCATGTATATAGGCATCACGCCCAAGACAAGTAGACCGACTCCTGCCTGCATCTACTACTATTACTCCATCCATTGACCGCTATCCAGCATGCATCTAAGGTATTAAGTTAATAAAAACAGAGTAATGCCTTAAGCAAGAAATTTGACGGGCCAAAATTGCCTCAGCAAGGTCAAATGTTCTCTCCTCAACCTCCAATGTAGCTTGAAGTCAGCTTGCGCGTGCAACAACTTCTTCTGTAACATATTGCCAAGGTTAGGCAACATAAAGAACATCTGGCCTCCAAACTTAATGGTATTGACAATTGACAAGGCTGATGCATCTTATAGTTGATGAGAACAAGAAAAGGCTCTGGAAATTGCTTCAGAAGTTTTTCACTGAGAAACAGCTCTTGAATGTGAACCTCAAAGAGCTATATGATTACATTGACAAGGGCTTTGATATTGAAGATTTTAAAGAGCGCGGTACTCCACTCTGCCTGCTCATCCACCTACCACTGATCTACTTCATCTCAAGCTCCGAAATATGCTCAATGAGTCTAAAGCCATCTCACCGACCGTAAAACCATTCGAAGGCAGTGTATTGACTCGCGTTCCTCCTAGGATGATCCCAACATGCATGCATCGTCTTCTCAGCTCCGCGCAATTTCACCTGGAGGAAAAGCTGCTGCTTCTTATGGCGAAGAAAATCTTGTACCTCCATTCACATCAAAAGACAAAGAAAAATCTTCCAACAGCTCATTTGGAGATGCCTCGGAGTGATCCAAGTCTCGAGCTTCAAGCCTCATGTTATTCATCACTTTTTTGCCATTTGTTGACAAAAAGGGGAGAATTACTTTGAGTTTTGATAGATTTTCCTTGTGGTGTTTATTTGGTTGTGTTTCCTCTCGAATTTGCAACTTCTACCTTTTTGTGTTTGACTTTGCTAAGTTCTAAAACTCGCGTTAAACTTTTGTGTTGTAATGTTAATAACCCCTCCTACTGCACCATATCTCTCAAAGTATCTATTTTCCAGGTGGATTTTTTATCAGAAGTTACACATGATTGCACTATGCTATCTCTGGATATTATTCATCAGTGTGAATCAATTCTTCCCGTAAGATTGAAACTTCCTCCATATACTTTGACACTTGCAGGAAATTGCATCTCAAAAACTATATCCCTGCATACATTTAGGGGGATTCCATTTCATCTTCGAGTAGAGTGATACTTCTTCACTCTCAATCGATTTACTTTTCTATTATCTATCCTTACTTCAGTGATTATCTATTTTTTCCACATTCATCCAAAAAGGGGGAGATTTTTGGTGCAATAATTTGCCTCCTTATGTTTTGGAGATTGTTGTCAAAAACAGTGAGGGACTGATGTGTTTTCTAGTGCACATAGAGTAACATGTCCCTAAAGTTGAGTTTGGTACAAACTCCGCAGATAATCTCCTATGTGGCAGCGAGGATTATCACTAAAGATTATGCTGTCAAGAGTCACCCCCAAAAATTTTTGACTGATATGTCTCCAATGTATCTATAATTTTTGATTTTTCCATGTTGTTACATTATCATTCTTGGATGTTTTACATTCATTTTATAGCAACTTTATATCATTTTTGGGACTAACCTATTGACATAGTGCCCAGTGCCAGTTGCCATTTTTTGCTTGTTTTTTACCCCGCAGAATATCCATATCAAACGGAGTCCAAATACAGAGAAACTTTTTGGAGAATTTTTTTTAGCCCAGAAGACAACTTCGGAGCCAAGGAAGTGCATGTGGGAAGGCACGCGGGGCCCACTACCCACCTGGGGGCGCCAGAGGCCCTGGCACTCCCTGATTGGTAGTGGGGCCCACAAAGGTTCTTTCCACCGCCTCTCAGCTCTATAAATACCCAAATATTCCAAAAACCCTAGGGGAGTCGACGAAAAACAATTCCAACCTTCGCAAGTTCCAGAACCACGAGATCCAATCTAGAGCCCTATTCTGGCACCTTTCCAGAAGGGAACATGATCATGGAGGGGTTCATCATCCTCATCAGTGCTCCTCCGATGATACGTGAGTAGTTTACCACAGACCTACGGGTCCGTAGGCAGTAGCTACATGGATTCTTCTCTCTTTTTGATTCTCAATACAATGTTCTCCTCGATGTTCCTGGAGATCTATTTGATGTAATGACTTTCTATGGTGGGTTTGTTGGGTTCTGATGGATTTTGAGTTTATGATCAGTTCTATCTACGAATATTATTTGAGTCTTCTTTGATCTCTTATATGCATGATTATTATAGCCTCGTATTTCTTCTCCGAAACTTTGGTTTGGTTTGGCCAACTAGATTGATTGTTCTTGCAATGCGAAGAGGTGCTTTGTGAAGGGTTCGATCTTGCGGTGTTCTCACCCAGTGAGAGAAGAGGTAGCGAGGCACGCATATCGTTGTTGTTAAGGATAAAAATATGGGGTCTAATTCCTACATGAATAGATCTTGTCTACATCATTTCATCATTCTTATTGCATTACTCCATTTCTCCATGAACTTAATACACTAGATGCATGTTGGATAGCGATCAATGTGTGGAGTAATAGAATTGTTTCGGTCTACTAATCTTGGACGTGATGCCTATATACTTGATCATTGCCTTGGATATCGTAATAATTGTTTGCTCTTCTATCAATTCCCCAATAGTAATTTGTTTACCCATTGTATGCTATTTTCTCGAGAGAAGCCACTAGTGAAATCTATGGCCCCCGGGTCTATTTTCTATCATATTGTTTTCAGATCTATTATTCCAAAACCCCCAAAAATACCTTGCTGCACTTTTTGTATGTGTTTTCACTAGATCTATTTATCCAATCTCATACAATTTAATCTTCTCAATACCGAGGAGGGATTGACAACCCCTCTTACGCGTTGGGTTGCAAGTATTTGTTATTTGTGTGCTGGTACAGTTTACATAGTGTTGCTTGGTTCTCCTATTGGATAGATAACCTTGGTTTCATAACTGAGGCAAATACTTACCCTTGCTATGCTGCATCATCCTCTCCTCTTCGGCAAAATACCAACGCAGATACAAGCAATCAGGAAGAATTTATGTTGCCATTGCCAGGTAGACATCATCAACATCTATTAGGTACCCAATCACAAATCTCATCTGCTTGTAGTTCACATTTTTTGCCATTTGCCTCTCATTTTCATCTCCCCCACTTATAAAATGTTTTTGTGAAAAGCACAAAAATATGTGCCTTCTTTTGTTTGCCTTTTTCTCATTCGATCTTTTGTTTGCTCGAACCTATCATCATGAGTGACTTTGGTATTGCAAAAATAGATGATGGGAGAACTCCTAAAATTGGACGTTCTGGCAATCTGGATGCTAAAACTTTTTTGGTACAAGGTAACATTATAGGAAAAGAAGCCATCGAATAATTCTTTAATTGTATTGGAACTTTGACTTGTGATGATGCTCCTATACATAAAAGAACTAAAACTTATGTGGAAGCTATTTCAGCACTAGTACTGAAACCTAAAAATAGATTTATTCATACTCACCCTACCTTGCACAGATCATTTTATGAATTACCTATTATAAAAGATCCTAGAGCTAAGAAGATAGCAACCCTTGTTCTTATGAATGAATTTGATCATATAGTGCGGGAGGCTAGAGAGATCTTTGATTTTTATGGTATGAACCATGAAACACCGATGATAGATGAGATTCTTTACAATAGTGATTATGTATTAAGACATTTTCTTGGTAATAATCAATTTTTTTATGAGAACCTTAAAAAGGAAATTCCCATTTTGGATGTGATCCAACAAGTTTTCAATGATGTTAATCAACAATATTATTGGATTGTAGCCGGGAATCAAAGGGGATACAAAGATTGACAACTTGATAATGCTAAAATTTCTATGGACAATGTGTTTCAAGTTATATTTGAGAAACCTCCTGACAAAAACACACCTATAGGAAATAAGAAGAAAGATGACAATACTTGAATCTATACATAATGCCTAGCTATGGGCATAAAACGATAGCGCTTGTTGGTAAGCAACTCAATGAATAAATGTTTTCTCTTTTTCTTTCTGTTTTTGTGTCTTCACACAATTATGCTACTGTTATGATTGTGTTTTTATGTTTTAATTAGTGTTTGTGCCAAGTAAAGCCTTTAGGATCATGTTGGGTGAAAGTTGATTTCATCTTGTTTGAAAACAGAAACTTTTGCACCCAGTAGTAGAGTTGTTAAAAATCACAGAAGCGTGATAAAATTCTGAACATTTTACACAAGATTGATATAAAAATTGCCTACGTTGTCCTAATGGTGTCTACTACACAACCCTCTTCTTGTAGACGTTGTTGGGCCTCCAAGTGCAGAGGTTTGTAGGACAATAGCAAATTTCCCTCAAGTGGATGACCTAAGGTTTATCAATCCGTGGGAGGCGTAGGATGAAGATGGTCTCTCTCAAACAACCCTGCAACCAAATAGCAAAGAGTCTCTTGTGTCCCCAACACACCCAATACAATGGTAAATTGTATAGGTGCACTAGTTTGGTGAAGAGATGGTGATACAAGTGCAATATGGATGGTAGATAAAGGTTTGTAATCTGAAAATATAAAAACAGCAAGGTTACTAATGATAAAAGTGAGCATAAACGGCATTGCAATGCGTTGAAACAAGGCCTAGGGTTCATACTTTCACTAGTGCAAGTTCTCTCAACAATAATAACATGATTGGATCATATAACTATCCCTCAACATGCAACAAAGAGTCACTCCAGAGTCACTAATAGTAGAGAACAAACGAAGAGATTATTGTAGGGTACGAAACCACCTCAAAGTTATTCTTTCTGATCGATCTATTCAAGAGTCCATAGTAAAATAACACGAAGCTATTCTTTCCATTTGATCTATCCTAGAGTTTGTACTAGATTAACACCTTAAGACACAAATCAACCAAAACCCTAATTTCACCTATATACTCCAATGTCACCTCAAGTATCCGTGTGTATGATTCTACGATATGCATCACACAATCTCAGATTCATCTATTCAACCAACACGAAGAACTTCAAAGAGTGCCCCAAAGTTTCTACCGGAGAGTCAAGACGAAAATGTGTGCCAACCCCTATGCATAAGTTCACAAGGTCACGGAACTCGCAAGTTGATCACCAAAACATACATCAAGTGGATCACGTGAATATCTCATTGTCACCACAGATAAGCACATGCAAGACATACATCAAGTGTTCTCAAATCCTTAAAGACTCAATCCGATAAGATAACTTCAAAGGGAAAACTCAATCCATTACAAGAGAGTAGAGGGGGAGAAACATCATAAGATCCAACTATAATAGCAAAGCTCACGATACATCAAGATCGTGCCGAATCAAGAACACAATAGAGAGAGAGAGAGAGAGATCAAACACATAGCTACTGGTACATACCCTCCACCCCGAGGGTGAACTACTCCCTCCTCGTCACGGAGAGCGCTGGGATGATGAAGATGGCCGCCAGAGAGGGATTCCCCCCTCCGGCAGGGTGCCGGAACGGGTCTAGATTGGTTTTCGGTGGGTACGGAGGCTTGCGGCGGCGGAACTCCCGATCTAGGTTTATTTTCGGGGGGTTTCTGTATTTATAGGAATTTTTGGCGTCGGTCTCATGTCAGGGGGTCTCTGAGTCATCCACGAGATAGGGGGCGAGCCCAGGGGGTAGGGAGCGCCCTCCACCCTCGTGGATGGCTCGGGACTCTTCTGGCCCAACTCTTTTACTTCGGGGGCTTCTTTTGGTCCATAAAAAATCATCAAAAATTAGCACGTCAAATGGACCCCGTTTGGTATTCCTTTTCTGTAAAACTCAAAAAAAGGAAAAACAGAAACTGGCATTGGGCTCTAGGTTAATAGGTTAGTCCCAAAAACCATATAAAATAGCATATAAATGCATATAAAACATCCAAGATGGATAATATAATAGCATGTAATAATTAAAAATTATAGATATGTTGGAGACGTATCAAGCATCCCGAAGCTTAATTCCTGCTCGTCCTCAAGTAGGTAAATGATAAAAACAGAATTTTTGATGTGGAATGCTACCTAACATATTTATCACTGTAATCTTCTCTATTGTGGCAAGAATATTCATATCCACAAAATTCAAAACAAAAGTTTAATATTGACATAAAAACAGTAATACTTCAAGCATACGAACAAAGCAATCATGTCTTCTCAAAATAACATGGCCAAAGAAAGCTTATCCCTACAAAATCATATAGTATGGCTATGCTCCATCTTCATCACACAAAATACTCAAATCATGCACAACCCCGATCACAAGCCAAGCAATTGTTTCATACTTTTTATGTTCTCAAACCTTTTCAACTTTCACGCAATACATGAGCGAGAGCCCTGGACATAGCACTATAGGTGGAATAGAAGGTGGTTGTGGAGAAGACAAAAAGAAGGAGATACTCACATCAACTAGGCGTATCAATGGGCTATGGAGATTCCCATCAATAGATATCAATGTGAGTGAGTAGGGATTGCCAAGCAACGGATGCACTAGAGCTATGAGTTTATGAAGCTCAAAAAGAAACTAAGTGGGTGTGCATCCAACTTGCTTGCTCATGAATACCTAGGGCAATTTGAGGAAGCCCATCGTTGGAATATACAAGCCAAGTTCTATAATGAAAAATTCCCACTAGTATATGAAAGTGACGACATAGGAGACTCTCTATCATGAAGATCATGGTGCTACTTTGAAGCGCAAGTGTGGTAAAAGGATAGTAGCATTGCCCCTTCCCTCTTTTTCTCTCATTTTTTTGGGCCTTCTCTTTTTTTCTCCTTTTTTATTTGGCCTTCTTTTTTTCTCACATGGGACAATGCTCTAATAATGATGATCATCACATTTTATTTACTTAGAACTCAAGAATTACAACTTCATACTTAGAACAAAATATGACTCTATATGAATGCCTCCGGCGGTGTACCGGGATGTGCAATGAATCAAGAGTGACATGTATGAAAGAATTATGAATGGTGGCTTTGCCACAAATACGATGTCAACTACATCATCATGCAAAGCAATATGGCAATGATGAAGCGTGTCATAATAAACGAAACGGTGGAAAGTTTCATGGCAATATATCTTGGAATGGCTATGGAAATGCCATAATAGGTAGGTATGGTGGCTGTTTTGAGGAAGGTATATGGTGGGTTTATGGTACCGGTGAAAGTTGCGCGGTACTAGAGAGGCTAGCAATGGTGGAAGTATGAGAGTGCGTATAATCCATGGACTCAACATTAGTCATAAGAACTCACATACCTATTGCAAAAGTCTATTAGCTATCGAAACAAAGTACTAGGTGCATGCTCCTAGGGGGATAGATTGGTAGGAAAAGACCATCGCTCGTCCCCAACCGCCACTCATAAGGAAGACAATCAAAAAATATCTCATGCTCCAACTTCGTTACATAACGGTTCACCATATGTGCATGCTACGGGACTCACAAACCTTAACACAAGTATTTCTCAAATTCGCAACTACTCACTAGCATGACTCTAATATCACCATCTTCATATCTCAAAACAATCATAAGGAATCAGACTTCTCATAGTATTCAATGCACTTTATATGAAAGTTTTTATTATATCCCTCTTGGATGCCCATCATATTAGGACTAAATTCATAACCAAAGCAAACTACCATGCTGTTTAGAGACTCTCAAAATGATATAAGTGAAGCATGAGAGTTCAACAATTTCTTCAAAATAAAACTACCGCCATGCTCTAAAAAGATATAAGTAAAGCACTAGAGCAAACAATAAACTACTCCAAAAGATATAAGCGAAGCACAATGAGTAGTTGAATAATTATGTAACTATGTGAAGACTCCTTCTCATAAATAAAATTTCCGATCTTAAGTACTTTATTCGAACAACAAGAAAAACAAAATAAAATGACATTGCAACTATAGCACATATCATGTGAAGAAGCAAAAACTTAGGCTCAACCAAAACTGACCGATAGTTGTTGAAGAAGAAAGGTGGGATGCCAACCGGGGCATCCCCAAGCTTAGATGCTTGAGACATCTTGAAATATTGACTAGGGATGCCTTGGGCATACCCAAGCTTGAGCTTTTGTGTCTTCTTAATTCCATTCATATCGCGGTTTCCCTAAATCTTAAAAACTTCATCCACACCAAACTCAACAAAAACTCATCAGATAAGTTAGTATAAATCCATGCTAAACCTTATCATTCTCTACTATAGAAAATCACTAAAATTATAATTTGATATTGCATACTAAATGCCTCTGCATATTTAACACTCCTATTGTCGGTGTCAAAACCGGCGGATCTCGGGTAGGGGGTCCCGAACTGTGCGTCTAAGGTCGATGGTAACAGGAGACAGGGGACATGATGTTTTACCCAGGTTCGGACCCTCTTGATGGAGGTAATACCCTACGTCCTGCTTGATTGATCTTGATGAGTATGAGGATTACAAGAGTTGATCTACCACGAGATCGTTGTGGCTAAATCCTAGAAGTCTAGGTTGTATGATTGTGATTGTTCCTGTCTCTACGGACTAAACCCTCCAGTTTACATAGACACCGGAAGGGCCTAGGGTTATACAAAGTCGGTTACAGAGAAAGGAAATAATACATCCGGACACCTAGCTTGCCTTCCACACAAAGGAGAGTCACATCCGGACACGGGAGGAAGTCTTCTATCTTGTATCTTCATGGCCCAACAGTCCGGCCCATGTCACACAGGCTGGACGCCCGAGGACCCCTTAATCCAGGACTCCATCACCTATCCTCAAATAGTATCATTAAACAAGCAACCATATGCAAACAATGCAAACATAACAGCAATTTGTCTAAACAGAACAGTCTGTAAAGAATGCAAGAGGAATCATACTTCCCTAACTCCAAAAATTCTGAAAAATTACCACATTGTAGATAATTTGTTGTTACTGACGGTGTAAAAATTTCAAGGTTTTATCATGTTCTGACTATCCACCAATATTCAAAACATAATAGCAACATATAGACTTGAAAAATAAGCATGGTAAAGGCTACACTTGACATTTTTATTGAACTAAAAGATGAAAAACATTACTCTAAATAACAGCAAGCAAATCCTAATAAAACAAAATGACTCTCCAAGCAAAGCTCATATCATGTGGTGAATAAAAATATAGCCTCAAGTAAAGTTACCGATGAACGAAGACGAAAGAGGGGATGCCATCCGGGGCATCCCCAAGCTTATGCTCTTGGTTGTCCTTGAATATTACCTTGGGATGCCATGGGAATCCCCAAGCTTAGGCTCTTTCCACTCCTTATTCAGTAGTCCATCGAATCTTTACCCAAAACTTGAAAACTTCACAACACAAAACTTACCAAAAAACTCGTAAGCTCCGTTAGTATAAGAAAGCAAATCACCACTTAGGTACTGTCAAGAAAAGATTCATAATTTTCCTCACATGATGCCTACTGTACCATATCATTTCTACAATTTATATTAAGCAATATAAGCCATAGAAACTAGAAAACAAGCAAACTATGCATTGAAAACAGAATATGTCAAAAACAGAACAGTCTGTAGTAATCTGTAACTCTCAAATACTTCTGTAACTCCAAAAATCCTGAGAAATTAGGAAGTCCTAGGAAATTTGTTTATAAATCCTATGCACAAAGAATCAGTATTTTATCGTGCATCTGTTAAAAATTAAAACTAATCTTCTGGGCGCAAAAGTTTCTGTTTTTTAGCAAGATCAAATCAACTATCACCGTAAGCCATCCCAAAGGTCTTACTTGGCACTTTATTGAAACAAAATCTATAAAACATGATTACTACAGTAGCATAATCATGCGAACACACAAAACCAGTAGGTATAAATGTTGGGTTGTCTCCCAACAAGTGCTTTTCTTTAATGCCTTTCTAGCTAGGCATGATGATTTCAATGATGCTCATATAAAAGATAGGAATTGAAACATAATGGGAGCATCATGAAGAATATGACTAGCACATTTAAGTCTAACCCACTTTCTATGCATAGGGATTTTGTGAGCAAACAAATTATGGGAACAAGAATCAACTAGCATAGGAAGGAAAAACAAGCATAACTTCAAGATTTTCAACACATAGAGAGGAAACTTGATATTATTGCAAATCCTACAAGCATATATTCCTCCCTCATAATAATTTTCAGTAACATCATGAATGAATTCAACAATATAACCATCACATAAAGCATTATTTTCATGATACGTAAGCATAGAAATTTTACTACTCTCCACATAAGCAAATTTCTTCTCATTCGGAATAGTGGGAGCAAAGTCAACAAAATAACTATCACGTGAGGCATAATCCAATTGAAATTAAAATCATGATGACAAGTTTCATGGTTATAATTGTTCTTTATAGCATACATGTCATCACAATAATCATCATAGATAGCAACTTTGTTCTCATAATCAATTGGAACCTTTTCCGAAATAGTGGATTCATCACTAAATAAAGTCATGACCTCCCCGAAACCACTTTCACCAACATAATCATCATAAAAAGGAGGCATGATATCATCATAATAAATTTTCTCATCAAAACTTGGGGACTAAAAATATCATCTTCATCAAACATAGCATCCCCAAGCTTGTGGCTTTGCATATCATTAGCATCATGGATATTCAAAGAATTCATACTAAAAACATTGCAATCATGCTCATCATACAAAGATTTAGTGCCAAACATTTTAATACATTCTTCTTCTAACACTTTGGCGCGATTATCGGAATCCTTATTTTCACGAAAGATATTAAAAATATGAAGCATATGAGGCAACCTCAATTCCATTTTTTTGTAGTTTTCTTTTATAGACTAAACTAGTGATAAAACAAGAAACAAAAAGATTCGATTGCAAGATCTAAAGATATACCTTCAAGCACTCGCCTCCCCGGCAACGGCGCTAGAAAAGAGCTTGATGTCTACTACACAACCTTTTTCTTGTAGACATTGTTGGGCCTCCAAGTGCAGAGGTTTGTAGGACAGTAGCAAATTTCCCTCAAGTGGATGACCTAAGGTTTATCAATCCGTGGGAGGCGTAGCATGAAGATGGTCTCTCTCAAACAACCCTGCAACCAAATAGCAAAGAGTCTCTTGTGTCCTCAACACACCCAATACAATGGTAAATTGTATAGATGCACTAGTTCGGCGAAGAGATGGTAATACAAGTGCAATATGGATGGTAGATAAAGGTTTTTGTAATCTAAAAAATATAAAAATAGCAAGGTAACTAATGATAAAAGTGAGCATAAACAGTATTGCAATGCTTTGAAGCAAGGCCTAGGGTTCATACTTTCACTAGTGCAAGTTCTCTCAACAATAATAACATAATTGAATCATATAACTATCCCTAAACATGCAACAAAGAGTCATTCCAAAGTTACTAATAGTGGAGAACAAACGAAGAGATTATTGTAGGGTACGAAACCACCTTAAAGTTATTCTTTCTGATCGATCTATTCAAGAGTCCATAGTAAAATAACACGAAGCTATTCTTTCCGTTCGATCTATCCTAGAGTTCGTATTAGAATAACACCTTACGACACAAATCAACCAAAACCCTAATGTCACCTAGATACTCCAATGTCACCTCAAGTATCTGTGGGTATGATTATACGATATGCAACACAAAGAACTTCAAAGAGTGCCCCAAAGTTTTTACCGGAGAGTCAAGACGAAAACGTGTGCCAACCCCTATGCATAAGTTCACAAGGTCACGGAACTCACAAGTTGATCACCAAAACATACTTCAGGTGGATCACGTGAATATCCCATTGTCACCACAGATAAGCACATGCAATACATACATCAAGTGTTCTCAAATCCTTAAAGACTCAATCCGATAAGATAACTTCAAAGGGAAATCTCAATCCATTACAAGAGAGTAGAGAGGGAGAAACATCATAAGATCCAACTATAATAGCAAAGCTCGTGATACATCAAAATCGTGCTGAATCAAGAACACGCGAGAGAGAGAGAGAGAGGGAGAGAGAGAGATAGAGAGAGGGAGAGAGAGAGAGAGAGATCAAATAGATAGCTACTAGTACATACCCTCAGCCCCGAGGGTGAACTACTCCCTCCTCGTCATGGAGAGCGCCGAGATGATGAAGATGGCCGCCGGAGAGGGATTCCCCCTCCGGCAGGTTGCCGGAACGGGTCTAGATTGGTTTTCGATGGCTACGGAGGCTTGCGGCGGCGGTACTCCTGATCTAGGTTTCTTTTCGAGGGTTTCTGTATTTATAGGAATTTTTGGCGGCGGTCTCACGTCAAGGGGGTCTCCGAGTCATCCACGAGATAGGGGGCGAGCCCAGGGGGTAGGGCGCGCCCTCCACCCTCGTGGATGACTCGGGACTCTTCTGGCCCAACTCTTTTAATTCGGGGGCTTCTTTTGGTCCATAAAAAATCATTAAAAATTGGCACATCAATTGGACTCCATTTGGTATTCCTTTTCTGTAAAACTAAAAAACAAAGAAAAAACAGAAACTGGCACTGGGCTCTAGGTTAATATGCTAGTCCCAAAAATCATATAAAATAGCATATAAATGCATATAAAATATCCAAGATGGATAATATAATAGTATGGAATAATAAAATATTATAGATATGTTGGAGTCGTATCACCTAATTGTTCAAATTTTTTGGAGTTACAGAAGTATGGTCAAAGTCCAGATTACTACAAACTGATATGTTTTTGACAGATTCTGTTTCAGTTGCATTGTGTGCTTATTTTGATGAATCTATGGAAGTGAAGACATAGCATTTATTTCATTATTATTCTTCCTATTTATTGAGTCATATGAGTATAGGACCACCCTACTATTAAGACGGGTATAGTGTTTGAAGCTTTGATTCTCTTATGCTAAACCCAAAACCTACGTGAGTTGAGAGAGAAATCTCTTTGTGTTCCAAATGAATACTCGCCAGCCAGAGACATTGTTCTTCTTTGCTGCAAGAGATTCGATTCTGACTGAGGAGTTAGCATGACTTATTCTTCAAGTAATGTTACTGCTGCTTCCAAAATCCGATCATTGAGAATGTGTCAGTTGGCCATTGGTTGGACCACGTGTCCGAAATGGTCACTTCCCATCAGGGAAGACTGTGTCTCTAAGTGGACACCCCCCACTAACACTGTCCGTTGACTGCTCCGTGTGATTCCGAGAAGATTGTGTGAGCAACCCTCTCTCCTAAGTTATTTGAGTTTAAAATCCAGCGAGAGAAAAATCTCATAGACAAAAATTAGATAGTGGTTTAGCATCACTCGAATCTAAGTCCAGTACGCTCCACCTATTACTCTTGAGAGCTGCAAACTCTCTAGAAGGTTAGGTGTCAATTTCTTCAGAGACCAAGAGTGATTGTGGTTTTCGAAAGAGAAGTTTGTAAAGGTTCAGAGATCACCTCAAGTATCTACCATGAGTGACTGGTATTGATTGACGAATCAATTGTCGAGGAGAATAGGGGAAAGAGAGACTATCCTCTCTGTTAAATCACAACCCCTCCAACCAAAATAATCCTTTTGCAGAAGGGAGAACTGATCTACCGAATACTTTATCGCCATCAAGCATCACTGGTCGCCTCTACTCCTCTTCATTACATTCACCTATTGTTGTATAATATGTTTCAATCATGTAATTTCTCTCGATGCATGCGTTTAGTTTCCACTCGCTAGTTTGTACTCCCTTAGTGTATGTTATTTTTAGTCACTATGTATGTTATGTTTAGTCACTACGCTGCTGGGTTCCGAGAGCTTTGAAGTTTCCGAAAGAAATTTTACAACTCCCATTCATGCCCTCTAGCAGATATACTTCGTTCCTACAATGTATAATTTTTTACTGATGTATACGGAAAATGTATGTCATACATCAAAACATATATTTGAAAAAAAGTCAATTATGTATTTAAAAAATATGTTACTCGTGTATACAAAAAATGTACAACATGTAGGAAAAAGTAGACATTCAAACATATATTTTGAAAAAAAATTAAACATGTATAAACGGTGTCCTTGTTGTATATGAAAAATGTAAATTGTGCGTGAAAAAAATGTAGGCACATGTTGACAAAAGTTAAAATGAAAAAAAAAAGAACAGATGAACACCAGACTGAAAAAAAGGAAAACACGCAAAAGAACAAAGAAAAACAAAAAAAGAAGAAAACCAAAAAGAAAAAGAAGCCTACCAAAGAACAAAAAAACAATAGAAAAACAAAAAACCGCACAGAAACTCGCTCTCAAAAACCCCTATTTGGCTGGCCCATCTCACACTCGCCTACTGCGGGACGGAGTTATGTCTAGGAGTAGGCAAGATAAACCTCTCGCGTTTGTGGGATGTTGAACTTGGCGCGTGTCTTTATTTTTCAAAATACGGGAGAAACTCCGCACATTCTAATAGAAAGAGATAGAAAATTGTTTGCAAAAGAAGGAGAAAAGTATGTTTACAGACATGTTAAAGCAAAAAAGAAAAGGAAAGGAAAACTTTATATTCATTAGAATGCACTAGTTCCAGTGAGACAACAAAAAAATTTGGGGAAAATTGAAAGAAAAAAAAATGCAAAAGCTCCGCAACGTGGAACTTCCTCATGAGGTTCTGCCCTATACAAAAACGAGGTAAAGCGGTACTTGCAAGATTTATGGACATAGTGTAATGCTCATAAATTAAAAACAAAAGCTAGGGTTCCTACCTCTCACCGGCACCGCCGCAGGTCCGCCTCGTCTCCGGTCTCCCTAGGGCTATGGGGGCGCGGTGGATCCTGGCAAGGACCAGCGGGAGGGCTTCGTTTCTAGTCGTTTCTTTTAGTTTTTTTAGGGTTTGTGTTCTGGCCAGAAAGGCAAGAAGCGGCGGCTTTCTGAAGATGGAATAAAGGTCTCTCCGTCTAGCCTCCGTTCATGCGATGCGTTTAGCATTGTTGGTGGGGGTTTGGGGGTGTGCCTTCGGCGAGTCTATTTTTGATGGATTTGCTCGGATCTCGTCGTTGTTCGTCTACGTTCGTGTATCTTCGGTTTGGATCCTTGCAATCTACGTTATTCTTCACCGGCGGCGGTTGCCGTTCTGATGTTTTTGTCCTATTAGGCCTTAGCACGACGACTTCCCGACTGTCTACTACAACAAGAACGAGACGATGACGGTGATGGAGGGGCGATGACGGCGGCGCGCCTTTGGCTCGCGTCACTGCTTGTAATTGTCGCTAAGTGGTCTACGGATCTGGATGTAATTTTTTATTATTTTCTGTGTTCGTTGTACTGCCATGATTGAAGATGAATAGATCAGAAGTTTTCCCGCAAAAAAATGTAATGCTCATAAATTGAAGTGAAATATCCCTACATCATGATTTCCTAAATGGTTACCGCATTCCCAAACCCTAAATATGAGGTACATGGGGTATAATGGGGATCTATTGCAAAAACAAGAACGAGAGAAGAGAAGAGAGAGGAGGGGTGGATAGAAGGACATGGTGAGGGCAGCCAGCCGAGGAGTGGTCGTGTGACGGTGTGAGGGAAGATGAGGAGAGGAGTCGGTGGTGGAGGTCCGGTGGAGCCGCTGCGACCCGGAGGGAGGCGGAAGCGGTGTACCAAAGAAATGTTGTTCAAGTTGTGCCATTTTTGTATAAACATCATGTTTCCAAGATAATTTGTTTGCTCTCATTCTCGCGGTGCTGTAGAGATGAAGATTGGCTGCCATTTTTATATCTTTTACTCGTTAGTGTTTTCTGGGCCATGTATGACATTTTATGTCTTTTCTTATCAAAAAAATTCTACGGTTTTTGGTTGTACATTATTTTTTTTACTTTGGTGATGGCCAATCAAATTGGCAATAATGAAAAGTAATTGACTCGCATTACAAGGCAAAACTTTCCAGAGACCAATAAGGCCTATCTTCAGGCCAGTTACCAAAGAAAAGATTTGTAGTTGAAGGCCCAAACACTCATGTTATTTTTTTAATTTACGAAATTAACACTCATATTACTTCAGCTGGAGTTTGTAGGAGGGCGTGACTATGTCTCACTCAGTACGAGAGAGTAGCTCGGCTCGCCTCAAGAAGCGGGTCAGTGGGCCGAACTAGTAGCCTTTCATCAGGCTGCCGTCATCACGATGCCCTGCGCATTTATTTCTTTTGTTTATATTTTGGAAATAAATGTGCCTAATTTGAAATATACATACAGTTTCCGTATACATATATCCGAAACATAAAATTTGACTAAAGAAACATTTAAGAACGTTAACCCAGTGTACAAAATTATTATTGTAGTTTTAGAAAAATGTTGATAGCGTTCAAAAAACGTTTTAACAAAAATAGTTTCATGTGTTTAAAAAAAGTAAGTGAAATAATATAAAAGAGTAAATCATGTACAAAAAGATGTTTCCTTGGGGTCAAAAAGATATTCCTGATGTATACGACAAATGTACAACATGCATGAAAAAAATCAGGCATTAAGAACATATTTTGGAAATAATAATAATAATAATAATAATAATAATAATAATAATAATGTACTTAGGAAACATAAAACTTGTATAGAAAATGTTACTGTTAGACATACGTCAAGAAATAGACATCAAACATATATTTGAAAACAAATGTTAATTATGTATTCAAAAAATATAAACATCTATAAAAAATTACCCTCATGTATTAAAAAAATGTACAACATGTTCAAAAAAGTAGCAACCAAAACATATATATTGAAAAAATGTTAAACATGTATAAAAAATGTCCCTGTTGTATACAAACAATATACATTGTGCATGAAAAAAGTAAAAAAAACAAGAGATGAAACCAGAAAGAAATAAGGAAAACCTGTAAAAGAACAAAGAAACCCAAAGAAAAACAATGAAATAAAAAAAATGAAGAAGACCAAAAAGAATAAAAAACGAAAAGAGAAAAAAAGCACGCGCAGTTACCTGTTCCGCAAAACCCTATTGACCGGTCCATCTCGCGCTGGCTTAATGCGAGACAAAGTTACGAAATCAATAGTTGAGGAGTACTCGTTACAAAGATCACTCTCACCTCCCAGGTTGCGGCAAATGACGCACTGTTTGTGCGTCAATTATCATAACCTAGGAGTTTTTCCTTTTTTAATAGATCCGTCTATTTAAAACGTTTTATCTCTTAAACAGTGTGTCCAAATCTCAAACCGTTTTTACCGTTTGATTCCTCGCGTCGATATCTTCAAAACTAGATCCCTTGTTGATAGGTTCTGACGAACTTTTTTTCACCAAAAAACCGAACAAAAAAACCAAACCGAGAGCACGGGTTTTTTCCCTTTCCGAAAGAGGCACGCTCGTGCCTCTCGCGAAAACACAATTGTGTCTCCCGCGGAAGCAAAACCGTGCCTCTCGTGAAAGGAAAAAAAATAGAAAACACATTTTTTTTCTATTTCTGAGAAGCAGGGCCGTGACTTTCGCGGAAGCAAACCCATGCCTCTCGCGGAAGAAAAAAACAGAAAACGTGTTTTTTTATTTTCTGAAAGACACGGCCGTGACTCTTGCGAAAGCACAAACGTGCCCCTCGCGGAAGCAAAACCGTGCCTCTCACAAAAGGGAAAAAAAATTCGTTTCCGAGAGGCACGGCCATGACTCTCTTGAAAGCACAACCGTACCTCTCGCGGAAGCAAAATCGTGCCTCTCGCGGAAGGAAAAAACAGAAAATGGTTTTTTTTTGTTTTTAAAAGGCACGGCCGTCACTCTCGCAAAAGCACAACCATGCCGCTCACGAAAGGAAAACCACGCCTCTCACAAAAAAAAATAGAAAACATATTTTTTTCGTTTTCGAAAGGCACGGCCGTGACTCTCGTGAATGCACAACGTGCCTCTCGCAGAAGGAAAAAAAAAGAAAACGCGTGACTGTCGGGAAGAAAGAAAGAAAACACGTTTTTTCGCATAATTTTTCTGACCCAAAAGGTAAGGAAAACCGGTGAAAAACCGAAACGTCGAAACCCCCCAGAAAAATACCTTTTAAGAAACCGAAAACGTGTGCGTAAAATCCGGAGGAAGCGTTCAGAGTACGCCATATGATGAGGGATTGAGAACGCGTCAAATGACGTTGATTGTTGCGAGGCTCCCGAATAAGCGTTCGTTATAGGTGCTGTTGACAAAGTTATGTCTCGCAGAGACCTCCTCCTCAGCGCCTTGTGTACCACAGAGAGGATCCAGTGCTCACGTGCCCTGTCCGTGGACCGACCCAACAACTCGCTCACGACGTGCCAGGTTCGTTCGCTCGGTTTTGCAATTGATTGCCCAAGGTTGACTGGTCAACCATTGATCACCTGTATGTTATCTTCTCCACAAACAAAAATAGAAATTAAAAAAAAAACGAAAAGTTTCACGAATTAAAAAAATAATTTTTTTTGAAGAAGGTTCATCGTTTTTTAAAATAGTTAATCAAATTTGGAAAATTTTCATCAAAATTCTCAAAACGTTCATCAATTGTTTTGAAAATCACAAATTTGAAAAAAAAACACTCGAATGTATAAAATTTAGTACATTTACAAAATATGAATATAAATAAAAAGAATAAAATAATAAAGAAAGTTGAAAAGAACAGAAAGAAAAAAGGAAGAAGAAGGAGAAATGCAAACACAACCGGTCCGGAAAAAGGAAACTGAAAAAAGAAAAGAAAAAAACAATTCGAAAGCTTCTCAATTCCAGGAAGAGCTCTCTCACGTTGCCACTTAGATGGGCTGGCCCAAGTCGGAGCCCCTTCAATGTGAGTTTTTTTTTAAGGTCCTTCAATGTGAGTTAACGAAATGCACGTTCAACTGGAACACAACGCGCCAAATAGGAGTTAGGTGCCTCGCGGTAGGCGAGAAGAGCGTGAGCTCTATTTCTTGCATTCGGCAAGACCGAGGGTTCTCCGTTGAAGGGATTCGACCAGTCGGGACGGCCTACAAGCACATAGTGAAATAGAAAAATAAGGAACAAAACGAGGCACGAGTAGATTCTAACCGTGGTCGTTTCGATCGAGCGTACAGCCGCTAGCCACCGCGCCACTATTGACTACGTTTGCATATATTAGACGCATGCTACTTGACGTAAAACAGCGGAGTTTTTTATTTCTCCATTTTTTCTTTTTTTTTCGTTTCTTTGGTTTTCTTATTTTTCTCCAGTTTTTTTTTTTTCGTCATTGTATAATTCGTTTTTCTCCATTTTCGTTTTTTCATTTTTCAATGCTTTTTTCTGTTTCCTATTCTTTTTTCCTCTTTCTTATCCGGTTTTTGTTTTGCTTTCATTTTTTATTCTTTCTACATTTGTTTCTTCTGTTTTTATTTTACGTATTTTTGGGGTTTAATATGTTTCATTTCAGTTTTATTTTTTGGTATTCTTTCGTTTCTTCTGTTTTTCATTCGACATTTTTTATATGGCAACAACATTTTTTGAATAAGTGATCTACATTTTTTTGTATACACGTTCAACATTGTCCGAACGTTTATTCAACATTTTTCAAATAATTGTTCAATATTTTAATACTTATTCACATTTTTAAAATACTTTTTCAATATTTTTCAAATACTGGGTCAACATTATTTAATTACTTATTCAAAAAATTATAAATACTTGTTCAACATTTTTAATACTTATTCAAAAATTTCAAATACTTGTTTAAATTTTTGCATAAACTCGTTATACATTTTTTTAATTCTTATTCAATATTTTTCAAATACTCTCTCAACATTTTTTATTACTTATTCAAGATTTTCAAATACTTGTTCAATATTTTTCAAATTCTTGTTCAATATTTTTTAATACTTATTCAACACTTTGCAAATACTTCTTCAACTTTTTTTAAATACATGATCAACTTTTTCCATACAGATTTGATTTTAGTGTCTAAATTTTGTGTATAGACGAGAAATATTTTTTCTGTATGCATTCAACATTTTTTCTGTATGCACCTGATGTTAGCCAGCCCACCGTCCTGATGTTAGCCAGCCCACAATCCTGGTACTTCAGTTTTTCTTTTTCGGTCGTTTCGTTTGTTTGTTTGTTTTGTTGTGTTCGCTTCCTTTGTTCACAAAATTAAAAAACACATGGATCTGGAAATTCCGAATTTTGAAAGCAATTGACGAATTCGAAAAAGGCCATCAATTTTGAAACACATTTCACAGAATTTGGAAAAAAATCATTGGATTTGAAAAAAGTTCATCAAATTTGAAGAGAAAGTTCATTGGATTTCAAAAAAGTTCATCGAATTTGAAAAAAGTTCATCGAAGTTGATAAAAAGTTCACCAAATTCGAAAAAGTTCATCGAGTTTGAAAAAGTTCATGAAGTTTGTAAAAAGTTCTTCAAATTTCAGAAAAGGTTCACCGATTTTGCAGGAAAATTTCATAAAGAAAAAAGTTTCTCGAATTTGAAAAAAGAAAGAAAAAAGGGACAGAAAAAAGAAAAAAATTGAAGAAAGAGGAAAAGAATAAAAACATCTAAATAGTCAAATCAAACTGAAGTGGTCAGGTGGTTGTCGCGTCCTACTTTGAACTCGCTCGCCATTGGATCAAATCCTGGCTCGCGCACACCTTTTTGTAC
This sequence comes from Triticum urartu, assembly GCF_003073215.2. NCBI lineage: Eukaryota > Viridiplantae > Streptophyta > Magnoliopsida > Poales > Poaceae > Triticum > Triticum urartu. Next base: position 387,002,743 of record NC_053022.1, on the reverse strand, counting down.
TTTAGAAACAGAAAATAAAAATGGGTTGGCCCAAACGCGACGGGGGTGTGCGCCCCTTAATGAAATGAGTAGTATTGGGCGCTAAAGCCGCCGAATAGGATTTGGCGAGGGAAGACGATTATATTCAGCCGGATGAAAACAGCGAATGCAAGCCTCGCGCGTTGCTCGACACGTGTCCCCTTGGCCCATCCACCGCTTTCCCCTCGAGTCTGCATTATCTCTTCGCACGGGCTCTCCTCCGGACGGGCTGGCCCAAACGCGACGAGGGGGTGTGCGCCCCTTAATGAAATGAGTAGTATCGGGATATGGCGAGGAAAAACGATTATATGTAGCCGGATGAAAACAGTGAAGGCAAGCCGCGCGCGTTGCTCGACACATGTCCCCTGGGCCCATCCACCGCTTTCCTCTTGAGTCTGCCTTATCTTTTCGCATGGGCTGTATTGGGAAACGTAGCATGCAATTTCAAAAAAAAAAATCCTACGCTCACGCAATATATATCTAGGAGATGCATATCAACCAGATGGGGAGAGTGTGTCCACGTACCCTCGTAGACCAAAAGCGGAAGCGTTTGACAACGTGGTTGATGTAGTCGAACTTCTTCTCGTTCCGAACAATCAAGCACCGAACGTACGGCACCTATGAGTTCTGCACACGTTCATCTTGATGACGTCTCTCGAACTCTTGATCCAGCGAAGTGTCGAGGAAGAGTTTCATCAGCATGACGGCGTGGTGATGGTGATGGTGAAGTGATATGCGCAGGGCTTCGCCTAAGCAGTACGACAATGTGACCGGATGCGTAAACTGTGGAGGGGGGCGCCGCACTCGGCTAGGAATCAATGTTGTGTGTTCTAGCGGTGCCCCCCACATATATATAGGTGGAGAGGGAGAGGGGTAGCAAGGGCGCCCAAAGTAAGAGTAATCTTACTTGGGCGCCTCCTACAGGTCGGCCTCCCCCTTCCATAAGTTTTGGGGGGGGGGAGGAAATAGAGGGGGGAGGGGAAGGAAAGGGGGAGGTCGTATCCTCCCCTTTCCTTTCCCCCTTATTTCGGCCTATAGGGGGCACACCCGCCCCTTAGGGGCTGGTCTGTGCCTCTCTTGGCCCATTAGGACCATATAGTTTGTCGGGGGTTGCCCGGACCCCTTCCGGTGACTCGATACGTACCCGATATCCCCGAAACACTTCCGGTGTCTGAATACTATCGCCCTATATATGAATATTTACCTCTCGACCATTTCGAGACTCCTCGTCATGTTCGTGATCTCATCAGGAACTCCGAACAACATTCAGTCACCAAATCACATAACTCATATAATACAAAATCGTCATCGAACGTTAAGCGTGCGGATCCTACGGGTTTGAGAACTATGTACACATGACCGAGACAGACACCTCTCCGGTCAATAACCAACATCGGAACCTGGATGCTCATATTGGTTCCCACATAGTCTACGAAGATCTTTATCGGTCGTACCGTAATGACAACATACGTTATTCCCTTTGTCATCGGTATGTTACTTGCCCGAGATTCGATCGTTGGTATCTTCATACCTATTAATCTTGTTACCGGCAAGTCTCTTTACTTGTTGCGTAATACATCATCCCGTAACTAACTCATTAGTCACATTGCTTGCAAGGCTTATCGTGATGTGTATTACCGAGAGGGCCTAGAGATACCTCTCCGATACTCGGAGTGACAAATCCTAATCTCGATCTTTGCCAACCCAACAAACACCTTCGGAGATACCTATAGAGCATCTTTATATTCACCCAGTTACGCTGTGACGTTTGCTAGCACACAAGGTATTCCTCCGGTATCCGGGAGTTGCATAATCTCATAGTCGAAGGAATATGTATTTGACATGAAGAAAACAATAGCAATAAAACTGAACAATCAACATGCTAAGCTAACGGATGGGTCTTGTCCATCACATCATTCTCCTAATGATGTGATCCCGTTCATCAAATGACAATACATGTCTATGGTTAGGAAACTTAACCATCTTTGATTAACGAGCTAGTCTAGTAGAGGCTTACTAGGGACACTACGTTTTGTCTATGTATCCATGCATGTATCAAGTTTCCGGTTAATACAATACTAGCATGAATAATAAACATTTATCATGATATAAGGAAATATAAATAACAACTTTATTATTGCCTCTAGGGCATATTTCCTTCAGGCTCTCCTACGAACGTCTTCCTCGCACAGTTTTTCCCATTTTTGTTATCTCGGGCTCCCATGGAGACGCTGTCCAGCTGCCCACATTGCTGCAATCCAAGAGAAGTGATGTGCCCACAACCTGTTGTGACCCACCCTGCACCGTGTGTGATGCTACAACCACGCGTGGCGACGTGCCACGACTCCTCTGGTGCGATACGAATGGGACGAGCGGCCGTCGCCGGTGATGTGATGCCTTGCTTGCCGGCTCCCGTCGGTGCTGCAATACAGCAATTCGACCATGGCCATGGGTGCTGCGACGCAGCAAGTCTACCACGGCCACAAGAGTTGCGACGCAGCATCTTGTCCATGGTCGCCTTGTTGCGATGCAACCTCGCCGGTGCGCTTGCATTGCAATGTAGCCTCATTGGCGTTACTAATGATGTAGTCATCGGCGGTGGAGATGCAATTGAGCGCTCGTCAGCAGCAACTCGTGCTCCAATGCAGCACCCGTGAGGGAGGCTCCTAGTGCTGCATTTCAGCGCTCCTCGGCGGCCCTCTTGGAGCTCTGTGCTGCAATGGCGCTTTGCACGATGACTCCATGTGCTCCGGTGCAGCACTCACCGCTGGTGCTACAACGCAACTTGAATGAGGAGGGCGAACGCTGCACCACTTGTTGTTATGTTGCACACAACACATAAGTGGAGGAAATATGCCCTAGAGGCAATAATAAAGTTGTTATTTATATTTCCTTATATCATGATAAATGCTTATTATTCATGCTAGAATTGTATTAACCGGAAACTTAGTACATGTGTGAATACATAGACAAAACAGAGTGTCCCTAGTATGCCTCTACTTGACTAGATCGTTAATGAAAGATGGTTAAGTTTCCTGACCATAGACATGTGTTGTCATTTGTTGAACGGGATCATATCATTAGGAGAATGATGTGATGGACAAGACCCATCCGTTAGCTTAGAATAATGATCGTTTAGTTTTATTGCTATTGCTTTCTTCAGGACTTATACATGTTCCTCTAACTATGAGATTATGCAACTCCCGAATACCGGAGGAACACCTTGTGTGCTATCAAACGTCACAACGTAACTGGGTGATTATAAAGATGCTCTGAAAGTGTCTCCGAAGGTGTCTGTTGGGTTGGCATAGATCAAGATTAGGATTTGTCACTCCGTATATCAGAGAGGTATCTCTGGGCCCTCTCGGTAATGCACATCACTATAAGCCTTGCAAGCAATGTGACTAATGAGTTAGTTGCGGGATGATGCATTACGGAATGAGTAAAGAGACTTTCCGGTATTGAGATTGAACTAGGTATGATGATACCGACGATCGAATCTCGGGCAAGTAACATACTGATGACAAAGGGATTGACATATGTTGTTATGCGGTTTGACCGACAAAGATCTTCGTAGAATATGTAGGAGCCAATATGAGCATCCAGGTTCCGCTATTGGTTATTGACCGAAGATGCGTCTCGGTCATGTCTACATAGTTCTCGAACCCGTAGGGTCCGCACGCTTAACGTTCGATGACGATTTATATTATGAGTTATGTGATTTGATGAACGAAGTTTGTTTGGAGTCCCGAATGAGATCACGGACATAGCGAGGAGTCAAAATGGTCGAAAGGTAAAGATCGATATATTGGAATGCTATATTCGGACATCGGAATGGATCCGAGCGATTCGGGTATTTTTTGGAGTACCGGAGAGTTACGGGAATTCGCCGGGGAAAGTTAGTGGGCCTTATTGGGCTTTAGTGGAGAGAGGGAAGAAGGGCCATGGGGTGGCGCACACCTCCCCCCTGCCCAAACCGAATTGGACAATGGGTGGGGGCACCCCCCTTTCCTTCTCCCTCTCCCTCCTTTCCTTCTTTCCTACTCCGAAAAGGAAAGGGAATCCTACTAGGACTTGGGAGTCCTAGTAGGACTCCCTACACTTGGCGCGCCCCTAGGAGGGCCGGCCTCTCTCCCTCCCTCCTTTATATATGTGGGCAGGGGCACCCCAAAGGCACTCCAAGATTTGTCTTAGCCGTGTGCGGTGCCCCCTCCACAGTTACTGTTGGGGATATGACTATCAGGTATGACCCGCCCAGGAGGGGCTGGGTCAACCATTATGGTGGTTCATCTATTATGAAGCCCAAGAGTATACTAAGATGGCGGTTCATAGATAGGCTTGTAAGAGGCCCAAGTCCAGAGGCGGCTTAAGACCCATAAGTGTAAACCGTCATGTATGAGTAGACTTGTAATGTAAGGCATGTAAGATCCGTCACCAAGCCGGAAACATTGTATGAGCCGGCCAGGATTCTATTGGCCGCAGGGCGTCAACCCATGTATATAAGGGGACGACCCGACAGCGGCTTAGGGCAAGAAACATCAGATTGAAAGCCAGGCAAGCGTGTTTGCTCCCTGGTAATCGAAACCCTAGCAATACCACCTCAAACTAGAGTAGGCCATTACCTTCACCGCAAGGGGCCGAACCAGTATAAACTCCCCGTGTCCTTTGTCCCGTTTTAACCCCTTTAAGCTAACCTCGTCGCGATGGCTCTACAACTAAGTCCTTTCATGAGGACATCTCCCGTGACATTTCCACGACAGTTGGCGCCCACCATGGGGCCAGCGCACGGTGGTTTTGAGTTCTTAAAGGGCAGCTTCGAAGGGCTCAAGGGATACGCTGTGGGCCGGATGACCAAGAGTCTCCGCGGAAAGCTCTACGTAGACGATGCAGGCTGGGGCCCCGAGGCCGGCTCAATTGAGTACGGGTACCGGGTCCCCTTTGGCGGAATCCACATCTTCATCGGCAAGATTGGCGAGCTGGGCCCTAAGCCGGACATCTGCACCGACATCATCGAGACGGCTTAGCGTGCACGACCCCCCGGGCTCAGCCCGCCGTAAGACATGTCTTCGTTGGGTTCACCCATGGGGCTGAGTTGGAAGGCTCTGTCTATGGTGGTGAGACAGAAATCTGCTCTGAGGATGAGTCTACAAGCGAGACCAATTCAATGTATCAACTGCAAGATGGACGGCTTGGGGGTTGTTCTGATGGCGACAGTATTCGGGACCCCCATGAGCCGCCGAACAGGGTGGCGATCTTCATGGCAGGCACCCAGCCGGTTCTCAGCTCGACAACCGCCGCGGCTGTAACATCTGGTGCGGCAGCAATGATGGCTGCAGGTAATGGCGAGTCAGCCCGCCTGACGGCTCAAGATTTAGCAGATCTATTGGATGCTCTCGAGACTCTGATGGAGGTTGAGGTAACCCCAGACAACCAGGAGCATCACAAAGTAGAGATAGCCAAGTTGCGTGATGAGAGAGCGCAGGCTAAAGCTGACTTAGCGGCCGAAAATGCCAGGATGGCTGCAGAGCGGGCCGTTTTGGAAGCCCAAGCACAGCAGATTCAAGCAAATTCATATCGGCTCATGGTAGATCAGAACGCTTCCCACGAGGTCTTGAGGAGAAAGCACCGGAGTCGTCTGCCCTTGGTTTATGAGTCGAGGGACCTCTTCAACACCCCTAGAGCAGGGGCTAGTAACCCACCGGTGGTGAATCGGATGGTTGAACCGCCAGGCCAGCCGGATATGAACATCACTCTGCCTCAGCGTGTGGTGACACCACCGGGTCATTACTCCACCCCTCTGGACAACATGATTGCTGCAGCTACACGATTGGCGGCTCTGCCCGTCGAGGGTGAAACTCCAGTAGCGGTTGAAACCCGAAGGGCCATGGAGCTACTTCAAACATCTTTGGTACAGCAGCAGGCTTATTCTTATAGTCATGATCGGCTTCATGCGACCCCTTGCCCGATCCGGAGCTACAGCAGGCACATTGACTCGCCAACGGTCTCAAGTACTGAACAACGCTGTAACCAACCTCACGGGCATGACCCGGCGCGCAATGGAGTCAATGCATAGAATTTGGTGGACCAGGCTAGAACACATCGGGAGGCCGAGCTGGCGGCTCAACTGGCAGCTCATCAGCACACGCCGGGTTACCCGATAGCTTCAATTGAGGCAGGTGTGACTTCCAAGGCTTTCGGTGTGCCGTGTCTAACGGCAGCTATACGAAACGAGCGTCTGCCCAAGGACTTCAATGGCCCTCGTAAGGTGCCGAATTATACAGCCGATCAACCCCCTAAGACATGGGTGGAGAGTTATGAGATGGCCATAGAGATGTTGGATGTTAGTGAAGCTGCTTACGCCAAGTACTTCAACATGATGTTAGAAGGGATGGATCGTACTTGGTTGAAGGGATTGCCTGCTAATTCCATCGGGTCATGGGCGGAGCTAAAGGCCCGGTTTACCCAGAATTTTAAAGATACGTGCAAGCAGCCTATGTCGATTGTGGATTTGGTTTCGTGTGTGCAGGCCGAGGGCGAGTCAACAACCAGCTGGGTGCGCCGGGTCTCGACCACCATACATTCTTCAGATAATATCAACGTCGGCTCAGCGGTTCTGATATTGGAGAAAAATTGCCAGTTCATTCCACTCAAATAGAAGCTTGGATAGCTCAAGCGTCATTGCAATGACATGGGGGAGTTAATGGCGGCTCTTGTAAAATATGCTGACTCTGATGGTACCAAGGACCTTGATTATTAGGATGAAAGATCGGGAAAGGGAAAGAAGAGTAACAGTGTGAAGGGACAACCGTATAATTCTACCAATCAGGGCGGCAACTGTAAGCGCAAAGCTGATGACTTTGTGGCTAACACCGACGCACGCAATTATAATCAGCGTTGTAAGGGACAGACGGCTCCGAGGACAGGATTTGACCTTGAGGCAATGTTAAATCAGCTGTGTCCGAAACACGGAACGGATTGGAAGCCGACTACTCATTCATGGAAAGATTGCAGCATAATGAGAATGTCACAACCCTAGAATTTGTTTGTAATTAGTTGCATTTGAGAGCATCATGCATCATGTCTAAATTCTGAAAGTTAAATTGAGGAAAGTGAAAGCCTCATAAATCAATTTAAAAGAAGGGCAAGAACCCTTTAAATTGCATTCATTGTTTCCAAAATGCCTTCATAAATGTTTGATAATTTTGGCAAGGCTTTGAGACCAAACCAAAAATATTGAACATTTTTGTGGAATATTTTGGGCACTGAATTTAAATCACTATTCTATTTGAATTTGGAAATATACCCAAATTTATATGGGATATATGTCCAAATACCTCTGATATATTTTGTGTGCTTTTGGAGAAGTCCAATAAGCAACATAAAAATGGTCAGAGAATATTTTGCATTGTTTTGAATTCCTTTGAATTTGCAAAACACTGGCAAAGTAATAAAAAAATAGAAATAAAAAAGAAAGGCCCGTACCTGGGCCACTTACCTATAGCCGGCCCAGCTGCACCATTCCAGCCCACCGGGGCAGAGCGGTTGTCTTCAACCTCTGCCAGTAGGCAAAGGCGAAGTAGCACGCGCGCACGCGCGCACGCGGAGGCCTCCACCTCCTGCTTCGCGGTGGCAGCCTCCCCGACATCCTCGCGACGCCACGGAGACGCCCAGAGACCCCTGTCCTCTCTCTCCCTCGCCCGCAACCTCTCCCCTCCCCCTGCTCTCTCTCCCATGGCCGACCGAACGAGCCGGAGCGCACCGACGCCGTTCGCCGCGGCCACAACCACTCCCTCGCTCCCTCTCCACGAGCCCGAGCTCCGCATCTTTGCCCTCCTCGTCCACGCCGAGCCAAACAACCGGGGGAGCACCGCATAGCCGTCCCGGACGTCTTCTTCAACCTCGGTGCCGGCAATCCCCGCCACTTGATTCGTCACCATCAGGCCGTCCCCGAGCCCGCTTACACCGCCGTTCGACTCCCTGTGAGCTCCGCCGTCGTTACCCACTCTTCCCCGCGTCGATTCCTTGCCGTAGCGCCATTCCCCGCCATGACCGAAGCTCACCGCCGCCTGGCTTTGTCGCTGTCGTGGCCTAAGCTCAAACCACCCACGCCCTTGCATCGCATCACGCTCCTCGTGCCTCCAGGAGGCCGCCTAGCCTCTCTACTCGCTCCCCTGCTTGCTGCAGCCCCGTGCCCGCAACCAGCCGAGCTCCGGCCGCCGCCCAGCTCACTGCCATCGCTGCCACTGGCCACCCCAGCTCGCCCCGCGTGCTCCAGCAGATGCGCCTCGCTCCCAGTGTTCCGTAGCCGCAAGCCGCGCATGAAACGATGCCCCGTAGCGCGAGTCCGACGAGCTCTCGCCGTCGGTTTGGTCATCGCCGGCGTAGATCCGGTGATGATGATGTGGCAGATTAGTTTAGGCTAATGACGCAGTTAGTTACCACATAGTGAGACTGACAGCAGGGCCCCGCTACCTAATTAACCTTAGATTAAGTTTCTGCTTAGTATTAACTAACCCCAGTGGCCCCACGCGTCAGCATTGACCATGTTGACGTGGCCATTGACTGGGCCCACACGTCAGCGACCCTAAATAGCACTGAGACACTGACCAGTGGGTCCCATTGGTCAGATTTGACCTGGACGGTTCCTGTTGACCTGCTAACGTCATCATGACCTAATGCTGATGTAGTAATACATTTTCTGGATTTATTAATAATTCAGAAAATTCCAGAAATTAGTATAAACTTCAAAAATTCATAGAAAATCAACCGTAGCTCCAAATGAAATATATTATATATGAAAAATGATCAGAAAAATTCAATCTATCCATCTGTACCATTCTCATGCATGTTTGAACAACTTACATCCACTATATATATGACAATTTGAATTAATGGCATTTAAGAAAGCACATATGGAGTTTGAATTGAACCTAGTGTTCAAACCAACTCCATTTAACTTGTTGCTAGTTGCATTAGCTCAATCAACAGCATATTGCCATGTCATGATCATGCATCATATTGTTGCATCACATTGATTGTGTTCTTCCTTGTTTGCCGGTAATTGTCCCCTCTCAGTAGACGATGTTCCAACGATGAGATCGATGACACCGATGAAGAACTATACTATCTTCAGAAGTGCCAGGCAAGCAAAAACCCCTTGTTCATTCTGATACAATCCCACTCTCTCGCTCCTGCTCTCTTTTACTACATTAGGACAACAACGATTCAACTGTTACATGCTGCGGTAGTTGAACCCCTTACCTTTGCATGACCTGTCATTGCCATAGTAAATAGATGAAACCCACTAGCATGAGTAGGAGTTGTTTGAGACCTGGTGTGCCTACTCATTCATGCTTGTTTGTCATGCCTGCTACTGGTTAGAGTTGAGTCAGGTCTGATTCATCGGGAATGAATTGGAATGGTGATAAACATGTCCTACTGTGTGTGTGAGCTAAGTGTGTGAACACGATTTGGTAAAGGTAGCGATGAGAGGCCATGTAGGAGTACATGGTGGGTTGTCTCATTGCAGCCGTCCTGCAGGAACTGAGTTCTGTGTTTGTGATCCATGAACAGTTACTACCACACATTGGGTTCCGGTAACTCGACCCCTCTCGACTTATTAATCAACTCGATCTCTATCCAGGAGTTGCAACTAGTATCTGGTGTTTGTAGGTAGTGTTAGTAGTCTACCAAGTGGCACCCGGTACAGGTGGGCTTGGGACAGACTAGGCACAGTGGCACGGTGTACCAAGTGGCATCCGGATGGTGGGCTTGGGAACCCTGCACACATCGTTTGGGGCCGTGAGCGACACCCCGGCCAGATCTCCTTGCGGATGGAACCCGAATAGGCGATAAACCTGGACTAGAGACTTGTTGGTTAGTCAGGTCGTGGCCGACTCCCTCGCCAGGCTTGCGCTTGAAGGTTGCCGAGATACACGATGTGTACATGGTGGTAAGTGGCGAGAGCGTGTGTGAAGAAGTACACCCCTGCAGGGTTATCATTATCTATTCGAATAGCCGGATTCCTCGGATATGGAAACTTGGACCCCTTGCATAGTTCATAGACAAGTGAAAGTGGATACTCTAAAACTCGCAAGATAAGCGTGAGTGCTATGGATGGCGTTCTCGCAGGGAGACGGGAGCGGATCCATAGTGGTGTATTGGTATGGCGAATTTGTGGACTTGTGTGCGCCACCTCAAAAGAGTTACTCGCAGTCGTGGTATAGGATAGCCACTGAGTCAAAGCTGGCTTGCTGCAGTCAAACTCCACCACCCCTTTATTGATACCGATGCATATGTAGCTAGTTCTGATGTAAGTCTTGCTGGGTACATTTGTACTCACGTTTGCTTATTTTATGTTTTTGTAGAGAGACTTCAGTCTCGCTAGTAGTTCCGTGTGGACTTCGACGTTTAGCTTGTTACCTCAGCTACAATCTTGTACCCTTGGGAGGGTCTTGTAGATAGTCAGGCTCCTCAGCCTTCTTCATTTTTAGTTGTCTGTACTCAGACAAGTTAAGCTTCCGCATGTGTTTTTACTTGTATGCTCTAAATGTTGGGTCATGAGACCCATGTTTGTAATATCTCGCTCCTCGGAGCCTAATGAATAAATACTTGAGTCGTAGAGTTATGTTATGATGCCATGTTGTATTTACACATATCGAGCATATTGTGTGTATGATTGAAATGCTTGGTATGTGTGGGATCCGACAACCTAGTTGTTTATCCTTGGTAGCCTCTCTTATGGGGAAATGTAGTCTTGTGCTTCCATGAGCCATAGTAGTCCGCTACAGCCCGGTTCACCGGAGTCCTGCTAGCCCAGCACTACTGCTCCGGAGCACTTGACTGGCCGGCATGTGATTCACTTCGTTCCTGTGTCTGTCCCTTCGGGGAAATGTCACGCGGTGACATCCGGAGTCCTGCCTAGCCTGCTACAGCCCGGGTTCCCGGAGTCCTGTTAGCCCAGTGCTACAGCCCGGATTCGCACGCTGCTGACCGACATGCTCGATGTTGATTCATGTATGCCTGTCCCCATAAGTTAGTGCCACTTTGGGTTCACGACTAGTCATGTCGGCCCGGGTTCTCTGTCATATGGATGCTAGCGACACTATCATATACGTGAGCCAAAAGGCGCGAACGGTCCCGGGCCATGGTAAGGCAACACCTGTGGGAATACCGTGGGTGAGGCCGCAAAGTGATATGAGGTGTTACAGGCTTGATCGGTGTGACTTAGAATCGGGGTCCTGACAACTTTGGTATCAGAGCCTGACTGCCTGTAGGATTACCAAGCCAAACTGGTCGAAGTCGTGTCTAGAAATGCTTTAGTTATATAAGGGAATTGATTGTGGATGGGAACGTAAGGCTCTTTTACTCCTTATCCTCATGACATTCTGATCCGAGTCATCTTATCTTTTCTACGGGGTTAAGAACTAGGCTTCTCTTCTATCTCTCAGGATGACGTGTTACTAAATTGTAGTTGCCTAGGATTGTTGAGTTCAAGCCTCAGTTCAGTTCCTACTACTTCCATATGTTCATAGCTGGTCTCAGAACCTTGATTTTGTGATGTTGAGTGGTTATGCCACCATTTTGCAGGATGTCTCAAATCATTTTGAGCATTTATAGCCGTTATGCTGTCCGAGTCATCCTAGGTTTCTAAACAATCTGATGCATTTGCAAATCCCTTTCTCCTGTGTTCGATGTCTTTTTGGGCCAGTCTAACCACACTATCCGGTGCGTTGAGGTAATTTATTGCCTCGACATATATGTTGGAGTTATTATTACGACCCTAGGTGTCTTAGAAGATTACCTAGTAATCTAGCCATGTTTTGTGTTCCCGGTGTGATGATTCTGGCCACCATTCTTGAAAGCATCCCATGATGCCATTTAGTAGTAGGTATTCTATTCCTGGGTTCTTGACCCAAGGTCCACTCTACTTACCTCGTGTTGATAGTGTTGCTCGTACCTTTAGGATATTAGTAATCTTTGTGATAGTCTTCGAGGTCCGTGGTATATCATTCTCCCAAATACCATGAACCATCATGGCAGAAGTTCTCTTGAACCAAAGATCACAACCAGGGTGCTCTTGAGGAGTACTCCGTTCATATTGTGAATCTGCCAGTCCCTTTACTTCTGCATGGGTTATCCGGAAGAAATATGTTGAACTTGTTCGACATACTAATCTATGCATCCATAACTCAGAAAATCATATGTTCCTTGAGTTGTCCCTCATTAGTTGTTTTCTGACCCCCGACTATCAATTTGTAGTCAGGAGTAGTCGTGCTGTCGTGTTATCGATGTCTATTATTCTTGTGGTCCGACAAGCCATTCTATTCCGGAATGACTAGGAGAAAGCAAACTCACCTCATCCATTTCTTGGACTAGTCAACGTAGTTGTATTTCACAGATCAAATGCCAATCCAGCTTTTGCTCTGTTCTACCTTGGAGTGTTACCATATTTATGTCAAGAATGTCATGAGGATTGCACCACCTCTTATGAATTCTTGACGCAGTGATACTTCTCGCCATCATTATTCATTCCTCAGCCCAGTGTTGTTGTAACCGAAATGCCGACAAGTGAATTGTGATGTGTGAAATCAATACTCCGAGCAACTCGTTGCTTTGTAGTAAATGGACAATATTCTCATTCTTAGAGTGTTGATTATTAAATCATCATCCTAAGATTGATCGTGCTACCTAGTCCTTATTTCAGGTGCACTCTTCGATCAATGAGTTATGATTGTGTCAATCCCTCGCTCTTTTGATCATATCGTCTTGCCTTGAAAAACAAGATCGTTCTCGAGCTTAGTAACATATCGGTGGTTCGTGATTTTCCGAATGTCTTCTCGGAAGTGTTACCAGGTTGTCACCTGACCGCTATGTTGAGTTCATGATCAAGTTGGTTTCTTGTAACCACCCCTTATCCAAGAATCTGTGTTGGATACCCCTGAGCTAGTTGGTTAAGCTAAACAACAATTTGGAGAGTTGGAAGATAAAAGCTTGTCTGACTTAGTTCGTGTTAAGGGATATCTTTTGTGTGTGTGTGTGTGTGTTGAAGAAAGATGATATCTTCATCGATTGATCCTCGTGATCAGTTGTTGGATCTATTGTCTTGTCCAAACTTTTATTTGAGTGTGGGCTATCGTCAAATCAAAACAGAACCAACGATATTCGTAATGTTGTCTTACTCGTGGTTGATCCCTCAAGCATACACCATTACATCTTTTGGTCTGACCGATGCTATCACCTTGTTCACATAATTGTGGAAATCCATTTATATGGAAACCTGGATGAATTGTTGTTGAGCCCATCGACAACATCCCTATCTTGTCCATGACTTTGTTGGACATTAAGCTAGTGTTGGAAACTTATGTAAGCATTTTCTTCGTGTCCCGTTCATGAAGTATATGTTTGGTGTAAGAAGTGACTTCCTCTAATTCATGTGCATCTGATGCAAGTTGCCTCCATGAATTCGAGAAAGTTTGTTTTACCTCCTCTGGAACCATCCCAAATCAGTCATGCATACGTGCGAAGTATTCTGTGGTTTGGAGACTTGCAACCTTCATTCTATATGTGTCCCTAGCACATCAAGCCACTGATTGATTTGTTCAAGGATAAGAAGTTCCTTTTTAAGAGCTAACCCGGGCTTAATCAAGGATTTTGCTATCCGCAATGATGGTTCCCCACCTGAACTCGGTAGTGTTTCGTTGTAAGACTACTACGTGGTCATGCTTGTCTGGGACAACGTGTTCACATGTTTGTAGCAGAACCAGCTCATGTTTTGGAGCTTACCACCGTAGTCCATTTCCCGATAATCCTGCAACGTCATCTCGTCAACTTGTGTTGCAAACTTTCATTTTTTTTTTCTCTAGACTTGATGAGTCTGGAATATCCTGACACCAACCAGATCTGGATCTCGGGCAGATATGATGGTTGGAACATTTCCCAAGAACTATAATATTGGTCTCTCTGTAACCGGTAAAGTGGATGTCGTGGCCGACACACCCAGCCGGAAGACCTATTATTGTAGTGTTTTGATTGAGGAAGTTGGCTACCTTCCCATAAGGATTTCATAGGATTTACTTCCATAGTTATTCCTTATGGATTCTTGTGCTCCTAAAGTCCGACCTTTTACTTGATGTCATAGGTACCTAACCATATCTATAAATGGGTTACGGTAGCACATCAAGGAGAACATTAGAAGCGGAGTGCTAAATGTCTCTCGGTCGATCATCAGATTTTGTTTCCTTGGCCTCGCTAAAGAGAAATATGAGAAGGTGTTATCTCCCTTTGCATCTGCATCATCCATCACTATTCATCATGGTAGTATGTTGTGTTGCCAGGATCCTTGACACGGATGTTGGTAGAACCTTGATGATTATGGAAATGCTCAAGTTCTAGAGAGCACGCGCAAGCAAAATCATCCCTTGCGTTGTCTTCAACATAGTAGTCCACATCATCGATTCCAGTCTGGGTATGCCATCCCTTCTTACCCCGCCAAACGATTGTTGTGATTTGCCTTAGGCTGGTATAAAGAGTTTCAATGATCTTTGTATCAAAAGTAATTCTTTTTGCCATTTAAGGGAATAGCTCTACGAGTCACCTCCCTAAGGTGTCACGTTATGAAATCGTGGTAACTATCTCCTCGCCACTTTGAAACCATGCACCATCTTACTCAAGAGTGGAATTGTTGCCTACCAACTTGAACCTTCGTCATCTGTTCTTCCATCCCTCTCGATGTGTTTTTCGTGTCTCGGCTCAAGAGGTGTTTCAACATCTCACTCCATGAGTTGATCATGAGTTGCTCGATCTTTGAGAAGATCGATTCCTGTAGAGTTTCCTTCCGTCGTCATCATGTTGGATGAAGAGCTCAAAAGCAAAGACGTCAAGATCAATTGGAGAAATGAATCAACATCTTTGAGAAGGGCAATCGGATCATGAAGATCGTGTTAGCGTTGTGACCCCTCTGTCTTCTTACCTCACGTCTTGAATCTCGGGACGAGATTCTTGTTTAGTGGGGGTGAGTTGTCACAGCCCTAGAATTTGTTTGTAATTAGTTGCATTTGAGAGCATCATGCATCATGTCTAAATTCTGAAAGTTAAATTGAGGAAAGTGAAAGCCTCATAAATCAATTTAAAAGAAGGGCAAGAACCCTTTAAATTGCATTCATTGTTTCCAAAATGCCTTCATAAATGTTTGATAATTTTGGCAAGGCTTTGAGACCAAACCAAAAATATTGAACATTTTTGTGGAATATTTTGGGCACTGAATTTAAATCACTATTATATTTGAATTTGGAAATATACCCAAATTTATATGGGATATATTTCCAAATACCTCTGATATATTTTGTGTGCTTTTGGAGAAGTCCAATAAGCAACATAAAAATGGTCAGAGAATATTTTGCATTGTTTTGAATTCCTTTGAATTTGCAAAACAGTGGCAAAGTAATAAAAAAACAGAAATAAAAAAGAAAGACCACGGACCAGTGGCAAAGTACCTGGGCCACTTACCTGTAGCCGGCCCAGCTGCACCAGTCTAGCCCACCGGGGCAGAGCGGTTGTCTTCAACCTCTGCCAGTAGGCAGAGGCGAAGTAGCACGCGCGCACGCGGAGGCCTCCACCTCCTACTTCGCGATGGCAGCCTCCCCGACATCCTCGCGACGCCACGGAGATGCCCAGAGACCCCTGTCCTCTCTCTCCCTCGCCCGCAACCTCTCGCCTCCCCCTGCTCTCTCTCCCATGGCCGACCGAACGAGCCGGAGCACACCGACGCCGTTCGCCGCGGCCACAACCACTCCCTCGCTCCCTCTCCACGACCCCGAGCTCCGCATCTTCGCCCTCCTCATCCACACCGAGCCAAACAACCGGGGGAGCACCGCATCACCGTCCCGGACGTCTTCTTCAACCTCGGTGACGGCGATCCCCGCCGCTTGATTCATCACCATCAGGCCGTCCCCGAGCCCGCTGAGACCGCCGTTCGACTCCCTGTGAGCTCCGTCGTCGTTACCCACTCTTCCCCGCGTCGATTCCTTGCCGTAGCGCCGTTCCCCGCCATGACCGAAGCTCATCGCCGCCTGGCTTTGTCGCCGCCGTGGCCTAAGCTCAAACCACCCGCGCTCTTGCACCGCATCACGCTCCTGGTGCCTCCAGGAGGCCGCCTAGCCTCTCTACTCTCTCCCCTGCTTGCTACAGCCCCGCGCCCGCAACCAGCCGAGCTCCAGCCGCCGCCCAGCTCACTGCCGTCGCTGCCACCGGCCACCCCAGCTCGCCCCGCGTGCTCCAGCAGATGCGCCTCGCTCCCAGCGTTCCGTAGCTGCAAGCCGCGCATGAAACGATGCCCCGTAGCGCGAGTCTGGCGAGCTCTCACCGTCGGTTTGGTCATCGCCGGCGTAGATCCGGTGATGATGACGTGGCAGATTAGTTTAGGCTAATGACGCAGTTAGATACCACCTAGTGAGACTGACAGCAGGGCCCCGCTACCTAATTAACCTTAGATTAAGTTTCTGCTTAGTATTAACTAACCCCAGTGGCCCCATGCGTCAGCATTGACCATGTTGACGTGGCCATTGACTGGGCCCACACGTCAGCGACCCTAAATAGCACTGAGACACTGACCAGTGGGTCCCACTGGTCAGGTTTGACCTGGACGGCTCCTATTGACCTGCTGACGTTAGCATGACCTAATGCTGATGCAGTAATACATTTTCTGGATTTATTAGTAATTCAGAAAATTCCAGAAATTAGAAATTCCAGAAAATATAAAACTTCAAATCATAGAAAATCAACCGTAGCTCCAAATGAAATAATTATATATGAAAAATGATCAGAAAAATCAATCTATCCATCTGTACCATTTCATGCATGTTTGAACAACTTACATCCACTGTATATGACAATTTGAATTAATGGCATTTAAGAAAGCACATATGGAGTTTGAATTTGAACCTAGTGTTCAAACCAACTCCATTTAACTTGTTGCTAGTTGCATTAGCTCAATCAACAGCATATTGCCATGTCATGATCATGCATCATATTGTTGCATCACATTGATTGTGTTCTTCCTTGTTTGCCGGTAATTGTCCCCTCTCAGTAGACGATGTTCCGACGATGAGATCGATGACACCGATGAAGAACTATACTATCTTCAGAAGTGCCAGGCAAGCAAAACCCCCTTGTTCATTCCGATACAATCCCACTCTCTCGCTCCTGCTCTCTTTTACTGCATTAGGACAACAACGATTCAACTGTTACATGCTGCGGTAGTTGAACCCCTTTCCTCTGCATGACCTGTCATTGCCATAGTAAATAGATGAAACCCACTAGCATGAGTAGGAGTTGTTTGAGCCCTGATGTGCCTACTCATTCATGCTTGTTTGTCATGCCTGCTACTGCTTAGAGTTGAGTCAGGTCTGATTCATCGGGAATGAATTGGAATGGTGGATGAACATGTCCTACTGTGTGTGGAGCTAAGTGTGTGAACACGATTTGGTAAAGGTAGCGGTGAGAGGCCATGTAGGAGTACATGGTGGGTTGTCTCATTGCAGCCGTCCTCAGGAACTGAGTTCTGTGTTTGTGATCCATGAACAGTTACTACCACACATTGGGTTCCGGTAACTCGACCCCTCTTGACTTATTAATCAACTCGATCTCTGTCCAGGAGTTGCAACTAGTTTCTGGTGTTGTAGGTAGTGTTAGTAGTCTACCAAGTGGCACCCAGTTACAGGTGGGCTTGGGACAGACTAGGCACAGTGGCACGGTGTACCAAGTGGCACCCGGATGGTGGGCTTGGGAACCCTGCACACATCGTTTGGGGCCGTGAGCGACACCCCGGCGGATCTCCTTGCGGATGGAACCCGAATAGGCGATAAACCTGGACTAGAGACTTGTTGGTTAGTCAGGTCTGTGGCCGACTCCCTCGCCAGGCTTCCGCTTGAAGGTTGCCGAGATACACGACGTGTACATGGTGGTAAGTGGCGAGAGCGTGTGTGAAGAAGTACACCCCTGCAGGGTTATCATTATCTATTCGAATAGCCGGATTCCTCGGATATGGAAACTTGGACCCCTTGCATAGTCATAGACAAGTGAAAGTGGATACTCTAAAATGTGCAAGATAAGTGTGAGTGCTATGGATGGCGTTCTCGCAGGGAGACGGGAGCGGATCCATAGTGGTGTATTGGTATGGTGAATTTGTGGACTCGTGTGCGCCACCTCAAAAGAGTTACTTGCAGTCGTAGTTAGGATAGCCACTGAGTCAAAGCTGGCTTGCTGCAGTCAAACTCCACCACCCCTTATTGATACCGATGCATATGTAGTAGTTCTGATGTAAGTCTTGCTGGGTACATTTGTACTCACGTTTGCTTATTTTATGTTTTTGCAGAGAGACTTCAGTCTCGCTAGTAGTTCCGTGGACTTCGACGTTTAGCTTGTTACCTCAGCTACGATCTTGTACCCTTGGGAGGGTCTTGTAGATAGTCAGGCTCCTCAGCCTTCTTCATTTTTAGTTGTCTGTACTCAGACAAGTTAAGCTTCCGCATGTGCTTTGACTTGTATGCTCTGAATGTTGGGTCATGAGACCCATGTTTGTAATATCTCGCTCCTCGGAGCCTAATGAATAAATACTTGAGTCGTAGAGTTATGTTGTGATGCCATGTTGTATTTACACATATCGAGCATATTGTGTGTATGATTGAAATGCTTGGTATGTGTGGGATCCGACAACCTAGTTGTTTATCCTTGGTAGCCTCTCTTATGGGGAAATGTAGTCTTGTGCTTCCATGAGCCATAGTAGTCCGCTACAGCCCGGTTCACCGGAGTCCTGCTAGCCCAGCACTACTGCTCCGGAACACTTGACTGGCCGGCATGTGATTCACTTCGTTCCTGTGTCTGTCCCTTCGGGGAAATGTCACTTCGGGGAAATGTCACGCGATGACATCCAGAGTCCTGCCTAGCCTGCTACAGCCCGGGTTCCCGGAGTCCTGTTAGCCCAGTGCTACAGCCCGGATTCACACGCTGTTGACCGACATGCTCGATGTTGATCAATGTATGCATGTCCCCGTAAGTTAGTGCCACTTTGGGTTCACGACTAGTCATGTCGGCCCGGGTTCTCTGTCATATCGATGCTAGAGACACTATCATATACGTGAGCCAAAAGGCGCGAACGGTCCCGGGCCATGGTAAGGCGACACCCGTGGGAATACCGTGCGTGAGGCCGCGAAGTGATATGAGGTGTTACAGGCTAGATCGGTGTGACTTAGAATCTAGGTCCTGACAGAGAAGCTTTAGGGAGTCCATCCAGTGCCACCACGGCCCGAACGGTAGATCAGGGTCCGGTGCTCATGGTCCGGGTCATGGAGGCGGCGGTTCAAGTTCTGAGTTTCAAGGACACGGTAACCAGGGGGTTACAATCAGCAGAGTAATCAGGGGAGTCAACAAGAGCAGCAGTCTGGTTATCAGACCAACCCAAAGCAGTTGAATAGTGGGCAGTATCATGTCTTCACCACTAGCTTATGTAAGCGGGACCATAAGTTTCATAAGAGGGCATGAACGCGATTGAGCCGGCGGAGCCACGTTATTTGCGGTGGTTAGAGCAGCCTATTGTGTGGATTCGTGAGGATCCGCCCCGTGTCGACAATCCGGGTCACCTGGCTCTAGTACTGGCACCTCAGGTTGGGGGTTATAAGTTTACTAAGGTGCTCATGCATGGAGGTAGCAGCATTAACATACTTTATTATGAGACCTTCCGTCGCATGGGACTGACAGATAAGAATCTTAAGCCGTCAAACACGGTTTTCCATGGTGTCGTGCCGGGTAAGTCAGCCTACCCAGTCGGGAAGATATCGTTAAAAGTGACCTTTGGAGATGAGCACGATTCCAGGTCTGAGACGTTAACCTTCAAAGTGGTCAAGATCAAAAGCCCTTATCATGCTCTGTTTGGGCAGCCGGCTTATGCTAAGTTCATGGCGAGGCCCTGTTATGTCTACTTGCAGCTCAAAATGCCGGGTTATAAAGGCACCATCATAGTGCATGGGAGTCGCAAGGTGGCCTTGGAATGTGAGGAAGGTGATGCGGCTTATGCTGAATCAGTTTATGCAACGGAGGAGCTAAAATTTTACAAGGACAATGTTGACCTGGCAGACATGACGTCTTTTAAGAAACCAACCATAGAGCATGATCCTTTGTTAAAATTTAAGTCGGCGGACGATACTAAGATGGTTGATTTCGTCCCTGGTGACTCATCTAAGCAGTTCAACATCAACGCTAATCTGGATCTGAAATAGGAAAGCGCGCTCATTGAGTTCATCTGTGAGAACTGGGACATCTTTGAATGGAAGCCTTCAGACATGCCGGGTGTACCGAGGGAACTCGTTGAGCACACTCTTAATATTGATCAAAAGTTTAAACTGGTCAAGAAATTTCTTCGCCGGTTTAATGAGGAGAGGCGGAAGGCCATTGGTGAGGAAGTGGCCCGGCTTTTGGTGGCCGGGTTTATCATTGAAGTTTTTCATCCTGAGTGGTTGGCTAATCCGGTGCTGGTACTCAAAAATAACGACACTTGATGAATGTGTGTGGATTACACGGACTTAAACATAGCTTGTCCAGCTGATCCGTTTGCTCTCCCTCGTATTGATCAAATCATTGATGCTACGGCAGGTTGTGAGCGTTTGAGTTTTTTGGATGCTTATTCTGGTTATCATTAGATCAAGATGGCAGTTAAGGACCAGGAGAAGGCAACCTTCATTACTCCATTTGGAGCCTTCTGCTATGTGTCCATGCCTTTTGGGCTCAAGAGTGCCCAGGCGACTTATCAGCGATGTGTGCAAAATTGCCTTCACAATCAGATTGGGTGCAACGTTCATGCTTATGTAGATGACATTATGGTGAAGTCAAGAGAGAAGGAGACCCTGATTGATGATTTGAAGGAGACATTTGACAATCTACGGGTCTACAAGATGATGCTCAACCCGGTTAAGTATGTCTTTGGTGTGCCAGCAGGCAAGCTCTTGGGTTTCCTGGTTTCTAACAGAGGCATTGAAGCTAACCCGGAGAATATCAAAGCCATTACTTCATTGGCTAAGCCGGCGTGTGTTAATGATGTTCAGCGTCTGGCGGGTCGTATTGCGGCTCTGAGCCGGTTCATAAGCCGGTTGGGTGAGAAGACTATTCCTCTTTATCTGATGATGAAGAAGACATATCACTTTGTTTGGAGTGATGCTGCTAACCAAGCGTTTGAGGATCTGAAGAAATAGCTGGCTGAGCCGCCCGTGCTTGCTGCCCCTGCTGATAAAGAGCCTCTGCTGTTGTATGTGGCTGCTAATAGCCGGGCTGTCAGTGTAGCCATTGTGGTGGAAAGAAAGGAGGCAGGCAAGGAGTACCCGGTCTAACGGCTGGTTTATTACATCAGTGAGGTGCTTATCGAGTCCAAACAAAGGTATCCACACTGGAAGAAACTTGTGTATGGGGTTTTCATGGCAAGCCGGAAGCTTAAGCAATATTTTCAGGGTCATCCCATCACTGTGGTTAGTTCTGCTCCTTTAGGAGATATCATCCAAACCAGGGAAGCCACAAGCCGGGTTGCTAAATGGGCCATTGAGCTTGGTCCTCACGGTTTAAAGTATGTACCACGCACGGCCATCAAGTCCCAAGAACTTGTGGATTTCATCAATGATTGGACAGGGTTGCAGGCACCTGAGGAAAAGCCTGATAACACATATTGGACTATTCACTTTGATGGATCCAAACAGTTGGAGGGCTCGCGGGCTGGAGTTGTTTTGACTTCCCCGCGAGGTGACAAGTTTTCTTATGTTCTCTGGCTAATGTTCCCATGTACTAACAACGCGACTGAGTATGAGGCCTTACTCCATGGTCTTCGGATGGCTAAGGAGATGAGCTTAAGCTGGGTGAGGTGCTTTGGCGATTCAGGCCTGGTGGCTCAGCAAGTTTCTGGTACTTGGGATTCCAAAGATCCGCTGATGGCGGCTTATCGACGAGAGGTTGATGCCATTGCAGGTCACTTCAAGGGTTACCGAGTTGAGCATATTGATCGCCGGAAGAACGAGGCGGCTGATACTTTAAGCAGGCTAGGGTCTCAGCGTAAGCCGGTGCCACCTAACATGTTTCTGGACATCTTACTTAACCCATCTGTTAAATTACCCACAGAAGAGGATCTTGCTGTTCTTGATCCGGAGGCGCAATTGGTGGCAGCTCTTCATGTTATCCCTGATTGGACGGTTCCGTATTTGGCTTACATGACCCAGGGTGAGTTGCTAGAGGATGAAATCTTGGCCAGACAGATAACCCGACGGTCTAAGTCGATGACGGTTGTCAATGGGGAGTTGCACCATCGCAGTGTCACAGGGGAGTTTCAATGTTGCGTCTCTCCTGAAGAAGGTTGTGAGATTTTACGAGAGATCCACGAAGGATATTGTGGCCATCATGTCGGTTCTAAATCTCTTATAGCCAAGGCCTTCTGTCACGGGTTCTATTGGTTGACGGCTCACGCTGACGCTGAGGATTTGGTAAGAAGATGTGACGGCTGTCAGAAATTTTCATGACGAGCTCATGTGCCGGCTCAGGAATTGAGGATGATTCGAATTACTTGGCCGTTTGCAACTTGGGGGCTTGATATGGTTGGGCCTTTTAAAAGGTCCAAGGATAATAAGACCCACCTCTTGGTGGCAGTTGATAAGTTTACTAAATGGGTTGAAGCAGAGCTGGTTAGTAAATGTGATGCGGCAACGGCGGTTCAATTCATGAAGAAGGTGATCTTCCATTTTGGTTTTCCACACAGCATTATCACAGATAATGGCACTAATTTATCTAAAGGCACCATGGAAGATTTTTGTCAACGTGAGCACATCTGGCTTGATGTCTCCTCCGTAGCTCACCCTCAGTCCAATGGTCAAGCAGAACAAGCAAATCAGGAGATTCTGCGAGGTATCAAGCCCCGGCTTATGGTTCCTTTGCAGAGAACGTGGAGTTGTTGGGTAGAGGAATTACCTTCAGTGTTATGGAGCATCAACACAACCCCCAACAGGTCTACGGGTTACACACCTTTCTTCATGGTTTATGGGGCAGAAGCGGTTCTCCCTAGTAACATCCGTCATGACTCACCTCGGGTGGCGGCTTATGTTGAAGATGACAATGAAAAGGTGCGTCAAGACGCACTTGACCTAGTGGATGAAGAGCGTGATCTTGCGGCGGCTCGTTCGGCGATTTACCAGCAAGATCTACGGTGTTATCACAGCCGCCGGGTCAAAACTAGAACCTTTCAAGAAGGCGATTTAGTGCTCCGGCTCATCCAAGATCAGACAGATATGCATAAGTTATCACCACCCTAGGAAGGGCCTTTTGTGGTCAGCAAGAATTTTCATAATGGGTCACACTACCTTATCAACGTTCAAGACAACAAGGACAAGTACTCACGCACATCGGAGGAGGAGACCCGTCGGCCATGGAACATCGCTCATCTTCGACCCTACTATACTTGAGCTTCCGGCTCTCATGATGTACATAGTTATCTGATGTATATATTATAAGCAGTATAATAAAGCCGGTAGCCCTGATAATTCAGGGCCTCTGTCATTTCACTTCTTCAAAGCTGAGTCTTTGTCATCATTTAAGAGGCTCAACACCCACAACCTCAGGGACGAAAGAGAGTTGGATGCACAACACAACTCAAACATAGGTCCCTGATGATCATTTGGGGGCTTCCTGCTCATTAAGCATAGCTGTTAGTACCCTCTTGATCAGCGCAATGCCAAAACCTATATGATCCCTTGGGGGCTTCTCGCTCATCGAGCGTAGCTGTCGGCACCCTCTTGATTGGCGCAATGCCGAAACTCATAAGGTCACTTGGGGGCTTCCTATTCAAACATAGGTGTATAAACCAAAGAGAACATAGCTGTCGGTACCCTCTTGATTGGCTCAATGCCACACTTGTAAGTATGACACTTGGGGGCTTCCTGCTCAAACATAGGCGTATTCGACCAAAGAGAGCATAGCATTACTACCATCTTGACCAGGTTTGTTCAAACATAGGCGTATTCGACCAAAGAGAACAAACTCTGAACGGGTCATCCTACCTGTACACCAGCTGCTTCAACTCCATCAAGTCATCCTGATTGACCCGCCGAACTTTTAACGATCAGTCTTGACGGCGTATTCGACCAAGATCTGAGCTCGATTAAGGTTCAAACGGCGGCTTGTCATGTGAGAGCACGGTTTACAGATAGTCAATATGGATCCAGGCTTCATAAGCCGCCTTCCTTGGAACTTGGATAAATCGACCCATGATACTGTTACTCTGGCCCCGCTGTAACACCCCTATGTAATGGAGCTAGAATAATACATCATGATGATGCTAAGCTACTGAGATTTGCAATGATAATCATGTTGGGATGATATCTCATTTCAAATTCCTTCTTTGAATTCCATTCAACTTCAAAGTGCAAAATGAAGTTGATCAAAACTTGTTGGAAAAATGTTCACCTTTTAGCAAATAATCCAAAACTATTTTCTATTAAGGAACACAACATCATCACCAACTCTAAATGGGCCTAATGCTTTTTAACAGAGCCAAAACAACCTTTTAAAATGCCCTATTCTTTTTGAATAAAGCCAAAGGGATTCAAAACATTCCCAACATTTTTGTGGCAGTGCACAATAATTCTTTGGAATTGTTTTAGCCAGTGCCATAATTTTGCAAAGTCATTTGCGGCAAAATTAAATGCAAAAGCTGCTGGAAAAAGAGAAACAAAAAAGAAAAAAAGAAAAAAAGAAAATCAGAGAGAGAGAAGGCCCTGGCCTCCCCTTAGGCTTCGGCCCATCCTAGCAGGCCGACCCACCTACCTCTCCCCGGTCCTGTTCCCCCTCCCCCTGTTCAATCGACCGAGGGCGCGCGCCCGCGTGTCGCCGCCGGACCAGCTCGCCGTCTCACGCCGCCTCGAAGTCGCCGACGAGGGGATAAGACCCCGACCCCGACACCTAGGTCCTCTCCCCTGCGTCTGTCGGATCACGGGTTCTGGCAAACCCTTAAGGTTTGAACACTGGGGTGTGCGGGAAGGTTTTCTCCCTATCTATCCATGCCCTAGCTCTCTAAGATCTCACGGACGAACTCGACGAACTCGCAACACAAAGACACAAGATTTATACTGGTTCGGGCCACTGTTGCGGTGTAATACCCTACTCCAGTGTGGTGGTGGTGGATTGCCTCTTGGGCTAATGATGAACAGTACAAGGGGAAGAACTGCCTCCTGAGGTGAGGTGCTTTTGTGCTTGGCAAACTTGTGTGGGTGAGGATCGGAATCAGATCTCTCTCTCTATCTATCAGTTGGGTCTCGGGCCCTCTACCATGGTGGCTAGTTCTACTTATATAGGCCCTGGTCCTCACCCCAAATATTGAGCGGGAAGGGAGCCAACAACGGCCAATTCGAAAGGGGACAGCTAGTACAAGCTATCCTGACAAAAGGTGGTCTTCGCCTGCAAAAGGCTCTGGTGATGACGCCGTCTTGGGCTCCACGGTGACCTCCGTCTTGCCGTCCTTCTAGTCTTGGTCTCGTTGCACCAATATGGAAACCTTTGCTTGATGCCTTGGTACTCCGCGCCTGCGCTTGCCCCTTTGGCACCAAAGAGGAAGCAAGGACACTGCGCGCGCTGGCGCCCGCCTGGTCTCGATCGTCATGGCTCACGTCATGAGGACCTTGTGAGGTTTGCCTTGCCTTGATCTCTCCGCCCTCATGAGCCTGCCTGGCGAGGCCGCTCTTGAGGAGGTCTTGCGTCCTCCGCCTTGCGAGGCTTGGCCCCTCGCGAGGGTCTTGAATGCCTTGTCAATGAAGATGGGCTGTACAGACCTGCCAGCCCAGCCATGCCGTGGGCCGCAGGCAGGCAAGTCTGGGGACCCTCGTTCCCAGGACGCCACAGTAGCCCCCGGGCCCAAGGTGCGCTCGGGCTTGGCTTCGAGGCGAAGCCAAAGGTCAAGCGCGGAGCGCCGCGGGCCCCAAAAGCCTGCGGCCTCGGTTGACGCGTGGTGGTTGATTGGACGTGAGTGTCTCCACTTCCCCATGCTGCCTTTGAATCCGCCTGGCTATGCAGCCCTCGCAACCCACACAGTTATTCTCCTATCAGCCACGCCTTGCTTCCCCAGTCCTTCTGCTTCCTTGAGACTCTGCCCCTCCTCTCCAATCTGACCTGCACTCTGCCTGCTCATTGCCATGGCACCGAAACAAGCAGACAAGGGGAAGAAGCCTCTGTCTTCGCCAAGTGCGCCTCCAGCCGCCGAGCCTGCAGTCGGCCGATCCTTGGTGCTCAACGACGAGGCCATGGACAAGGTGTGTCCCATGCTCGCCGCCAGTTTCAATGAGTGGGGGGGGGGGAGACGGCGGCCTGGCCTGCGTCTCGCACTCGCATTGCTCAGGCGGTCACCGAGGTCCCAATCTTCATTGATGCCCTTTGGGCAGGCCTGATCCCCCTTTCTCCGCCTTCTTCAACGCGGTGCTTGAACATTAACAGATCCATATGCTTCATCTCGACCCCCAATCCTGTGACTCTCATCGTTGTCTTCACCTTCGTGTGTGAAGCCATGGTGGGCATCGCTCCTTCTGTGGCCCTTCTCCGCCACTTCTTCTCGTTGCATCTGACTGATCCCCGGTAGAGCTCGGGGTGCGTGAGCTTCTAGGCCGTGGCCACGATGGAAGGCGCGGGGATCGACTTCGAGCTTCCTCCATCCACGAGCAAGTTTCCTACACGGTGGGTATTTGTCGATGCCGGTGTGCTCAGCCCTCTGCTCCACGCCCCGTCAGCGCTTGCCGTTTCCCACTCCGGCTGGGGCCACAAGAGGATCGCGAGCCCCCATCTTGTCCCCGTCTGGCTCAGGCTAAGGATGTCGAAGGACCATGGCATGACCGCACCGATGGTGGTGAAGGAGTTCGTCAAGCACCGGGTTGCTCCGCTTCAGCGCCATTCTCGCCCGATGTGGACCTTGCTCAGCAGTCAGGACCATATGAGGTTTCAGGAGTCCGGGCTCCCCCTTGGGATGCGGCAAACGGTGCTGAAGGTCCTGACAGGTGTCCCTTTGCTGGATGACTTGCCTGGGAAGAACTGTCTGCTGTACCGCTGCAAGAATAAGGCTGGATTCACAGGGGCATGCCTCCCTTCGACGAGTCGGGGCTGCGTCCGGACGGCCTGGTGGGATCCCGCGAGAACCTTGCCATCGTGGTTCCCCTCTTCATCGCTGGCGCAGAGCTCGTCCCGAATGTGGGTGCATGGGGACGAGCGCTGCCGGAGGCTGGCGGCACGAGTGCTGATGTGCGGACGCCGCCTGGGGCTCCTGGGGCGTTGTCCTCAGGATCCCGTGATTCTGGGACGCCGGTCGCTGAGACGATGCAGCATGCGGCGACCGATACCGAAACTCCGGAGGCCTCGGGAAGCCGTGGTGAGACGGCGCCCGACTGTTCTCCGCAGCCAGGCATCCCTGAAGTTGTTCCCTCGAGCACTTCTCCGGCTACACCCCGTACCGGCCGCCACGTTCACCGCTTCGGTCGGCTTTGCGTGGACTTCGAGGAGCTCCGCAAGAGGAAAGGATCTCCGAGTGGCAGCGATATCTTCAGGCCATTGAAGCGACGAAAGTACATCGCCGTTGACGAGTAAGTACCGTATCTTGGTGATCTTCTGTGTGCCGCCTTCCTTTCCTGATGATTTTCCCCTCAGGACCCCTTCTGCCAAGGCCGTGAAATCTCTTGAGAAGCTGCTCCCTCTTGTCCTGTTGCACCCGCCAAGCTCCAGCGCTACAGGCTCGGGTGCTGCTCACGGCCTGGGGTCAGCCGTGGGAGTTGGTCTGTCATCAAGGCGCCCCGAGCTTGCGCCTTCGCCGTACTCTCTTAGCGGTCTTGCTCGGAGCGCAGCAGGCGTGCCAAGGGATCCTCCCCTGGTCTCGGTCGGCAGCTGGCTGGCCTCGACCCTGGGGTTTTCTTCAAGCATCGGGCCTTGTTCGGTTCGGGCCCCTCGCGAGGGCCAGCTCGCGCCTGGGGCCGCGCCAGCCCCTAGCCCCTTGCTGAGAGGGGGCGCGTCACGTCGGGCATCGCCCACAGCCCCCGTAGCGGAAGGCGAGATGGGCCGTGTGCTCGATTTCGAGCACGGGCGGAGCGTCGTTCGTCATGAGCTCTTCCGGGAGGCGATGGACACGATGAACCGACTCGGCGAAGAACTTGAGGGTGTCAACGCGCGCCTTGAGGCCGAGGGTCTTCGGTTGGCGGAGGAGTGGCATAGGCTAAAAGTGGCCATCAACCTCGGGCGCTGAGGGAGTTCTGGATTGCGGGGTCTCCGGACAGCCAGACTATATCCTTTGGCCGGACTGTTGGACTATGAAGATACAAGATTGAACACTTCATCCCGTGTCCGGATGGGACTCTACTTGACGGGGAAGGCAAGCTAGGCAATACGGATATGTATATCTCCTCCTTTGTAACTGACCTTGTGTAACCCTAGCCCCCTCCGGTGTCTATATAAACCGGAGGGTTTTAGTCCGTAGGACAACATACAATCATACCATAGGCTAGCTTATAGGGTTTAGCCTCTCTGATCTCATGGTAGATCAACTCTTGTAATACTCATATCATCAAGAATAATCAAGCAGGACGTGGGGTTTTACCTCCATTAAGAGGGCCCGAACCTGAGTAAACATCGTGTCCCCTGCTTCCTGTTACCATCCGCCTTAGACGCACAGTTCGGGACCCCCTACC
Organism: Triticum urartu; assembly: GCF_003073215.2. Taxonomy (NCBI): domain Eukaryota; kingdom Viridiplantae; phylum Streptophyta; class Magnoliopsida; order Poales; family Poaceae; genus Triticum; species Triticum urartu. Next base: position 386,973,995 of record NC_053022.1, on the reverse strand, counting down.
CAAGATCTGCCGATTTTGACACCGATATTGGTGCTTTCATTGAGAGTTCCACTGTGTCGTCATCATAAGGAAGATGGCTCGCCTCGTTGTCAAGGACAACATCAGCTCTGGGGGAGCCCTGGCTGTAGGCCAAACTCTCCGACTAGGCAGCTTCGTCATGACCGCCCGCTCGGCCGCTGCGCCGACGATGACCTCTCAGGTCATCGAAAATAGCCTCCACATCGGCTCAAAATTTGCTGAGCAGATGGATCCAATGGAGCTCTCCTCTTTGAATGAGCACTTGGATCGCATTGCCTCTCTGGGAGTCACTACGGACTACGATCGGATCGGGCTTAAACCCGACCAAAGGGAGATTAACTCTCTGCCGGCCACCCATCAGATAGCGGTGGTGGAGGAGCAATGCAGCGATTCTCCCTCTATCCTGAGGACTAACTATGTCCGGATTCCCGAGCTCTCCGAACAAGATACTCGCTCACGGGAGGACGCCGCCCTAACCCTGAATCCAGAATCAGGCCGCATACCGAACCCGCAGGGCAACATCCCGGAGCCCGAACTTCGAAGATCAGAAACTCCCCTGCCCCGGGATCACAGATTGGGTCAAGGTCTGGACTTAAATCCACCCACCCACCCAGATACAAACTATCTTTCCCACATTAGGCAAGCGCCCCAAGAGACACTACATCACTATTGGGACAGATTCCTCCTTGTAATGAACAAGGTCAAGGACTGCTGCGAGGAAGATGCAATTTCGTTCTTTTGCAACAATTGCACAGACAAGGGAGTCCTCAATGCCATAAGTCGCCGCGACGTAGCACACTTCACTGACTTGGCAGACATAGTACGGAAATACCGTGCGATGGAAAGTGCCTGGAAAACCCAAACGCAATTTTGGGATAGCCCGGCTCTGACAAAACTCTCAGTCCGAACTAAAAGGGCGCACTCTCATAAGTCGCCCGACTCAATTACAAAGAAGCAAAAGCCCACTACAGGGCGTGGAACCGTATTGGAGGGATGGCTCAATGGGCCCTGCAAAATCCATAGTACAACGGATACCATATCAACACACAGCCTTAGAGCATGTTGGGTACTCCGGCAGGTGGCCAAAAGCGGTGAGGATCTTCTCACCCAAAATACCTCAGAGCACCTTCCCACGGATAAAAACACAGTATTAACGGTCTTCGAGATCTTTGCCTCAAATAATAGGCGTAAGCGAGCACTCCGCGGCCTTGCCGAAGTCTGCCATGTGGCAGCAATAACTCCATGGAGCGACACGGCTATCACCTTCAACGCCAATGACGAACCTAAATTCCAAACAGCCCGAGCACCAGCTACTTTGGTCCTCAGTCCAATTGTGGACGGCTTTCGGCTCACTAAGTTGCTCATGGATGGCGGCATCGGATTAAACCTCATCTATGAGGAAACTCTCCAAAAAATGGACATAGACAGCAATCGTATTGAGCAAAGCAGTACGACCTTCCGAGGAATCATCCCTAGTCGGGAGGCACATTGCGCTGGGAAAATCACACTTGATATGGTATTCGGCACTCCGGAGAATTACAGGTCCGAAGAAATTACATTCCAAGTGGCCCCGTTCAGTAGCGGATACCATGCCTTTCTAGGGAGGGAGGCATTCACGATTTTTCAAGCCATACCCCATTATGGGTACATGAAGCTCAAAATGCCCGGACCCAAGGGAATTATCACTCTAGCTAGTGATCCGAACATAGCACTCCGCGCCGAGAACAAAACAGCCGCACTAGCCCTCGAGGCATTATCCGAAGCCCTTGTGGCGGAGGAGTTAACCGCGCTACGCTCCATGGTGGACAGGGGCGTTGTGATACTAGACAAAAGATCCAAGTCCACCTCCTTTAAACCAGCAGACGAAATAGTTAAATTCCAAGTCCATCCAACGGACCCTACAAAAACAGCATCCATTGGGGCACAGTTAGACCCCACTGTAGACGCCGCACTACGGGAGTTTCTATGCGAGAATTGGGATATATTCGCCTGGCATCCTTCAGACATGCCAGGAATCCCACGCAGATTGGCCGAGCATAGCCTTAATATTCTAAAAGGATTTAAGCCGGTTAAGCAGACTCTTCGGCGTTTCTCTGAACCTAAGCAACAAGCCATGGGAGAGGACTTGGCCAAGCTACTAGAAGCTAGATTCATTAAAGAAATAAAACATCCGAATTGGCTAGCAAACCTGGTGATGGTACCAAAGAAGGACAAATCCCGGCGCCTATGTGTCGACTTCAAAGACCTTAACAAGGCTTGCCCAAAGGATCCCTTCCCACTCCCTCGCATCGATCAAATCATCGACGCTACCGCAGGACACGAATCATTGTGCTTCCTCGACGCATACTCCAGTTACCACTAGATTAAGATGGCGGAGTCTGATCAAGCCGCAACGGCATTTATAACACCATACGGCCCCTTCTGCTTTAACACAATGCCCTTTGGGCTCAAAAACACCGGCGCAACATATCAGCGCATGATCCAGGCATGTCTGGAAAAGCAGATCGGTAAGACTGTGGAGGCATATGTAGACAATGTGGTCATTAAAACCAGACACGTCGACTCTTTAATAGACGACTTGAGGCTCCCGTTCACCAATCTCCGAACATACGACATTAAGCTCAATCCAGAAAAATTTGTTTCCGTGTTCCCGCCAGAAAGCTCCTGGGCTTCATCGTCTCCAGTAGAGGAATTGAAGCAAATCCGGCTAAAATCCGAGCTCTGTCATAGTTGGCTATCCCAACTGACCTCAAGCAAATCCAGAAATTGACTGGATGCGTGGCGGCTTTAAGCCGCCTTATCTCCTGATTAGGAGAAAAGGCACTTCCCCTTTATCGCCTTCTTCGGTGCATCGAACACTTTGAGTGGACGGACGCAGCCACGGCCGGACTGGAAGAAATCAAAGCCATCCTGGCCGCCAACCCAATCCTGGCCGCGCCAACCGTTGGCGAATCAATGCTATTATATATAGCGGCAACTCACCAAGTTGTAAGCGCAATGCTCGTCGTCGAACGAGAGATGGACGGACATAAATTCCCGCTTCAAAAGCTGGTATATTATGTATCCACCATCCTCACTCCATGCAAATCACGGTACCCACATTACCAAAAGATAGCATACGCGGTATTTATGGCATCCTGGAAATTACGACACTACTTTCAAGAGTGTTCGATTACGGTGGCATCCGAAGTACCACTCAATGACATAATAAACAACTGTGATGCCACAGGCCGGATTGCCAAATGGGCCATCGAGCTCCTCCCGTTCGACATAACATATAAGCCACGTCGAGCCATTAAGTCGCAAGTACTGGCCGATTTCGTAGCCGAATGGACAGAAGCCGAACTCCCTAAAGAGTACAGCGCATACTCCAATTGGATCATGCACTTCGACGGCTCGAAAATGCTGGCTGGTATAGGGGCTGGCGTCGTCCTGACGTCCCCCACTGGAGACGCGGTGCAATACGTGCTCCAAATACTATATATGGACTCCAATAACGCAACCGAATACGAGGCCCTATTACACGGCCTCCGGATGGCAGTCTCCATGGGCATCCAACGCCCAGAGGTGCGTGGGGACTCGAACCTCGCAATATCCCAAATAAATGGAGACTTCGATGCCAAGGATCTGAAAATGGAGGCATATCGCAACGCCGTCCTCAAAATGTCAGCCCGGTTCGAGGGGCTAGAATTCCACCATGTGGCTCGGGAAAACAACCAGGCAGCGGACATCCTAGCACGTATCGGCGCTAAACGCAACCCTGTCCCACCAAACATCTTCCTGGAAAGACTGTTTAAACCATCTATGGTATGGGAAGGGGACACCGGCAAAAATAGTCCAGACCTGGCCACAACCCCAGATACCAAATACTCTGACACAATCGGAGGCTCTGCCACCGAAATAACACCTTCAGCCCATGCGATAATGGCCATCATCGCCCGGTGGACAGAACCATTCATGGCCTACCTAACTAGACAGGAATTACCCGAGGACCAAAATGAGGCTCGCTGCATAGTGCAGCGATCTAAAGCCTACAAGGTCCATGAGGGAGAGCTTTATAAGAAAAGCACAACCGGAGTCGTTCAAAGGTGCATCTCTGAAGAGGAAGGGCGGAAGCTTTTGGCAGAAATCCATGCCGGACTCGGCGGCCACCATGCAGAAGCCCGGGCCCTTGTAAGGCCTTCCGTACAGGTTTTTATTGGCCGACGGCCCGGGCAGATGCACAGCATCTGGTTCAACATTGTGTTGGTTGCCAGCTTTTTGCAAACCAAAGCACATGCCACCTACCGCCCTCCAAACAATCCCCATTACTTGGCCCTTTGCGGTCTGGGGGCTCGATATGGTCGGACCCCTCAAAGGGGGAACCCATAAGAGAAAATACTTACTGGTCATGGTGGACAAATTCACCAAATGGATAGAAGCCAAACCTGTCAAAACGGGCGAATCCGGACCGGTGATAGACTTCATATCTGGGGTTGTACACCGTTATGGCGTCCCCCACAGCATCATCACTGATGACGGCACGAACTTTATAGCCGACGAGGTGAAAATTTGGTGCAGCAACATGGGCATCAAGCTCGATTATGCTTCTGTCTATCATCCGCAAACTAACGGTCAAGTCGAACAAGCGAATGGTCTTATCATGAGTGGTATTAAACCCAGATTAGTCCGGTCCTTAAAGGAATCAGACACCCATTGGGTAGAGGAGCTCTACTCCGTACTCTGGGGGCTGCGGACCACGCCGAATCACACTACCGGATACACACCGTTTTTTATGGTGTACGGCGCTGAGGCGGTGCTGCCTTGCGGCATAATTCATGACTCACCTTGAGTGCGCATGTATGAAGAAAGAGAGGCCAAGCTCGATCGGCAGGACAGTTTGGACACCCTGGAGGAGGAGCGCGACGTGGCAAAAGCCCGTTCCGCATTCTATCAACAACAGGCTCGAAGGTACCAAAGCAGAGAAGTGCGGGCCAAAACCTATAACGTTGGTGAACTAGTTCTGCGCCTGCCAGAGAAGAAAAAGAACAAGCTCAAGCCCAAATGGGAAGGTCCCTTCATTATCGACCAGGTTCTGACCGGTGGAGCGTACCGTCTGCGGGATGCATCGAATAATTGACTCGAGCCAAACCCATGGAATGCAGCCAGACTCCGAAGATTCTACGCCTAGCGCCGGACTCTATGTTCGTCTCCTTACCTCCATGAATTTTTTGCACATCTGTTTTCTCTCCCTTTCTTCTTTTCTCTTCAAAGCCCTAAAGGGCTAAACCTGTGTCTTGGTTACACAATCTTGATGCGCTAACTGCGCTCAATATACCTGGGGGCTTCCTATACAGAAGCTTAATCTAATTATTTTTCTGGGCTTCACGCCCCGCACATGTGTTATTCTTCCGCATGTACCTTTTTTTACCATTATATGCATCGATATGACTTAAGTTTTGGCCAAGCTGGGTTGCCTGGCTCTTGTGTTTATGCCCTACGTTCCTGTTAATTCGGCTAGGGCATAAGGGGAGCACCTCTGCGATTGTTACTGCCGGGTTATCCGGATGTGTACCTCAGACTGGGTGAATCCGAAAGCTAGCGTTCTTAAGGGAATATTCGGTCAGTGAATAAAAGATGACTTTCATTTAAATTACTACACGCCCCCAGATGTTTTTAGCCTGCGTCTCGCAGTTCGGACATGCACATTAGGGCATGCGTGCCCAGGGAAAGGAACCCTTAACGGAACTATTCTCCCTGGAAAATGTTTCTTACTATCCATGTAATATAACATAGCTAGTTGGGTACTTGTCTATTCAAGCACTTATGACCCCTATGCCTGGTTTCCATGCATACCCCGTTTTTTATATAACCGAGTGGGTATTCGGATACACTCCGGACTATCTGGTCCAGAGGTCGAAGCGAAAAGGTCCGCCATGACAAATGATTTACAATCCGGCTAGGGACATTACATATGTCACTTGAAGTACAGAGTCACTAAGACTGATTAAATTCTTCTTCTATACCATCCAACAGGCTGTCTAGCCTACAATCCTGTTGGGAATACTTTGCGGCTAATTCTACTTGATCATACACTAAACTGACGGGGATCTCTTTCCCATCGGGCCCCACAGGTCCGACCTCGACCATGTGGTTTGGGTCAGCCCTGGTATATCGTGTCTTCACCATAGCCCAGGCTTCCCGTGCACCTTGTCGGCAGGTTGATATCTTCCATAATCAGAAGCGCCGCCGCGCTCCCTTAAGCTTCTCTATAAGCTCCCCCATGCCTCCTGGCAGGGACGCGGACGGCCACAAGGCTTGGGCAATACTCTGCATCACCTGCCGAACTTGTTCGTGCAGTCGTGAGAGCTCTGGCAGAAGATCACCCGAGGACCCGGGCATCTCCTCTGCGGGACGACCCGTCAGCATACCTGCAGACATAACGTTGTTAGAAGGATTCTTTGCCGAACTCCTTTAAAAAGTTCGTTCAAGCACTTACTAAAAATGCCGCGTTGAAGCCGTTTATTCTCCTTCACGGAGTCCGCAAGCTGGGCTCGGACATCCTTCAGTTCCACGCCCAGTCGGATATTGGCATCTTGGAGATCATTTTTCTCCCGCCTGACTCGTGTCAGCACGCGCTCGCCAGCATTTCACTGTCGATCATCACGTGCCGTATCTGCCTCCACGGCCTCCGGATTCACTCTGGGGCCACCTGCAACATCTATTGTTAGGTGTGCATATACGCCGCATACTACCTGGTACTGATATTATTTGCAATAGACAAAAGAGTTACCAGGGGGACCCTTTTTGTACTTCTTTAATGCGGCAACAGCGGCTTCCAGCTGGGCCTTTGAAAGGATCGAGAAGAGGTGTCTAGAGGAGGGGTGATTAGACACTAAGTGCCAAAAGTTGCAGTTTTTAATATTCTTAAGTTGTGGAGTTTAAGCACAAGTTTAACAAACACAATACATATCAAGCAAGCATGCAATGAGTATATGAGCAGCGGAAAGTAAAGCATGCAACTTGCAAGAATGTAAAGAGAAGGGTTTGGAGTATTCAAACGCAATTGGAGACACGGATGTTTTTGTCGTGGTTCTGATAGGTGGTGCTATCGTACATCCACGTTGATGGAGACTTCAACCCACGGAGGGTAACGGTTGCGCGAGTCCATGGAGGGCTCCACCCACGAAGGGTCCACGAAGAAGCAACCTTGTCTATTCCATCACGGACGTCGCCCACTAAGGACTTGCCTCACTAGCGGTAGATCTTCACGAAGTAGGCGATCCCCTTGCCCTTACAAACTCCTTGGTTCAACTCCACAATCTTGTTGGAGGCTCCCAAGTGACACCTAGCCAATCTAGGAGACACCACTCTCCAAGAAGTAACAAATGGTGTGTTGATGATGAACTCCTTGCTCTTGTGCTTCAAATGATAGTCTCCCCAACACTCAACTCTCTCTCACAGGATTTGGATTTGGTGGAAATAAGATTTGAGTGGAAAGCAACTTGGGAAAGGCTAGAGATCAAGATTCATATGGTTGGAATGGAATATCTTGACCTCAACACAAGTGTAGGTGGTCCTCTCTCAGAAAATGTGTATTGGAAGTGTAGGTATGTTCTGATGGCTCTCTCCATGAATGAAGAGTGGGTGGAGGGGTATATATAGCCTCCACACAAAATCTAACCATTACACACAATTTGCCAAACTCGGTGGGACCGAATGGTTAAACTCGGTCGGACCGATTCAGCAAACTTAGTGACCGTTAGGATTTTCGGTGGGACTGAGATGCAACTCGGTAGGACTGATATGGTTAGGGTTAGGGAATAACGTAATCTCGGTGTGACTGATTACACAAACTCGGTGGGACCGATTTTGGTAATAAGCTAACCAGAGAGTTGGTCAGGCAAACTCGGTGAGACCGATTACACAAACTCGGTGGGACCGATTTTGGTAATAAGCTAACCAGAGGGTTTGCATTGTAATCTCGGTAGTACCGATTGCTCAAACTCGGTGAGACCGATTTTGGTAATGGACATACATAGAGAGATTACAATCCCATCTCGGTGAGACCGAGATCCCTATCGGTGAAACCGATTTGCTAGGGTTTGTGGCAGTGGCTATGACATCTGAAACTCGGTGGCGCCGGATAGATAGAATCGGTGGGGCCGAGTTTGACTTTTGATTTAGGTCATATGTGGATGTGGTAAGGTAGTTGAGGGTTTTGGAGCATGTCACTAAGCACTTTGAGAAAGCAAGCCATTAAGCAACACCTCATCCCCTCTTGATAGTATTGGCTTTTCCTATAGACTCAATGTGATCTTGGATCACTAAAATAGAAAATGTAGAGTCTTGATCTTGAAGCTTGAGCCAATCCTTTGTCCTTAGCATCTTGAAGGGGTTCCACATCCTCTAGTCGATGCCACTCCATTGTTGAACTTATCTGAAACATACTAGGTAAAAGTGTTAGTCCAACAAGAGATATGTTAACATTAATTACCAAAACCACCCAGGGAGCACTTGTGCTTTCAATCTCCCCCTTTTTGGTAATTGATGACAACATACATCAAAGCTTTAGATAAAGATATAGAGAATAGCAAGTAAAGCTTTGGAAAGACATGTAACATGCATAGGCTCCCCCTACATGTATGCAATCATGTGAATATTGAATATAGGAGCATGTGAATGCGTAAACATGACAGAGTAAGCAATGTGTTACATGTATCTTGGCTATATGCATCAGAGCAAATGATGTGAATGTGAGAAATGTACCTTCATGCTCATGAGTCCTTCTTGCAAACCGTATGTACATCAGCAAGAACTTCTCATTCACATGACTGTGATGCATATACTTACCTTGTGGTCTTGAGTTGGCTTAGGATGGGATGAACCCGCGCAAACAAGGTTAAATAACACAGATACACCTACTGACCAGAGCAAGCAAGAGAAACCACAAGAGAACCAAGACTGGGATGACATGTAGAATGAGTACTAAGTACCACATTGGATATAGAAATGTCCCCAAAGGTAAAGATATGCAATAAAATCAGAGATTTCCTTCCCTTAGATGTCTTGCTCCCCCTGAATCTGCATGGGATATTGGGAGAAGATAGGGAACAGAAAATCAGAGCAACAAAAAAGGAAAAAACAGAGCTTGAGCTAAAGCAAGCAACCAATTGACATGTGACATCTCTCCTCTTGAACACCAAGCATCTGGGGTCTTTGATGATATTACTTTCTCCTAGTTGAGAAACTCTCCCCCCTGAGTATTCTCTCTTTTCCCCCTATAGGAAGGATTAAGCTTTGATGTGATCTCTCTCTCTCTCCCCCTTTGACATCAATTTCCAAGAAGGGCTCTTCTGGACATGTGATACAAATGGGTTGGTCCTCGAGTCACAGAGCAAAGCAGCATGTCTAATATGATGCTGGTAGAGGACAAGAATCATTGAGTGCAGCTGGAGCAAACAGAAATTAGGAATAAGTGGCAAGTTGGTTTTCTTGTGGTGGAATCGGTGACTCCGAGTTGTGTGCTTCGGTTGCACCGAAAGATTTTGGTTGGGTCGAAGAGAACAAACCGGTGTGACCGAGTTCATTAGAGTGAAACCACTTGTCACCTCAGCTCACTAGACAAGTAAGATCTCACAAGGATATGCAAGGAATTTACTGAAAGATTTGCAATGAATTGGATGCAGAAAATGCAGAACAAAAAGGAAAGAAAAGAAACTAAAAGTTCTAGATGAAGCACGGAGACAAAAGCACGGAGAGACACACGAGAACTTCATCCAGAGATGGTCGGCGACAAAGTCACCAATGTTAGAGTATATTGACTTAGGAGTCAAGTGAGAGCACTTGATCATAGGTCATACTCATCGTTTAAGCTCAAAATGGGGTTACCATTTTTCGTTTAATCCTTCTGATGTATTCACATCTTGTCGAGTTGCTTTGACTCATGACTTGGAGTAAAGCTTCTCTAAGATGGAATAACATACCTTGGGTGGTGGTGTTGATCTTTCTCATGTAGTTGAACTTGTGTGGGTTGCTCAAGGTTGATGTAGTTCATCAAGGGTTGGGAGCACCACTTGGATTTTGAGTTCATCTACCTACATGGGTTAGCTTTGCAAGGAAGAGCACTTGTGTATCCAAAATGACAATCATGAGACTCAACATAGAATTTGCCAAAGGATATGTTTGAATGGTTACGTGCTTCCTTGTCTTCAACCACCATTGTGTAGAGACTTGGTGATGTAGAGATTGCTCAAGATGTGAGTGAGTTGCAATCTCATAGATTTAGATTCAACCAAGTACCTACACGGGTTAGATAACATGCAAGGTACAAATATATCCAAGACATATGAATAGCATCATAAGAGAAATATCGAGGATTAGTCATAGGCTCATGCCCCGCATGTATCAAATGGAGTTCCTACTCGAAGTTTGAAGCATCAATGATGTTCAATTCACCTCTCAACCTGCAAAACACTTTCTCATCAAGTGGTTTAGTGAATATATCCGCCAATTGCTTATCGGTGCGAACATGCTTAAGGTTAATGTCCTCTTTTGCAACATGATCTCGAATGAAATGATGACGAACTTCAATATGCTTAGTTCGAGAATGTTGCACGGGATTGTGGGCAATCTTAATAGCACTTTCATTGTCACATAGCAATGGAACATGTTTCGCATATATCCCATAATCTTTAAGAGTTTGGGTCATCCAAAGTAATTGAGCACAACATGAACCAGCGGCAATGTATTCCGCTTCGGCGGTGGATAGGGATACCGAGTTTTGTTTCTTGGAAGACCAAGACACAAGAGATCTACCAAGGAATTGACAAGTACCCGAAGTGGATTTTCTATCAACCTTGTCTCCGGCATAGTCCGAATCGGAGTAGCCAACAAGATCAAAAGAGGACCTCTTAGGATACCAAATGCCAAAATTTGGTGTATGGATTAGGTATCTCACTATCCTTTTCATAGCCTTAAGATGACACTCTTTAGGAGCAGCTTGATATCGTGCACACATGCACACACTTAGCATAATATCGGGACGAGAGGCACATAGATATAACAATGAACCAATCATAGAGCGATAAACCTTTTGATCAACCGGTTCACCATCTTTGGTCAAATCAAGATGTCCACTAGTAGGCATGGGTGTAGTCATACCTTTGCATTCTTGCATATTGAACTTCTTGAATAAGTCCTTGGTGTACTTCGTTTGAGAGACAAAGGTACCTTCCTTAGTTGGTTTGATTTGCAAACCGAGAAAGAATTTGAGTTCACTCATCATAGACATCTCAAACTTCTCCGACATTAGCTTTCCAAACTTCTCACTAAAATGAGGGTTAGTTGAACCAAATATGATATCATCAACATAAATTTGGCACACAAATAGTTCTCCATTAACCCTTTTAGTAAAAAGAGTATAATCAATTTTACCAATTTCAAAGCCTTTTTCAATAAGGAACTTGGTCAAGCATTTATACCATGCTCTAGGAGCTTGTTTAAGACCATAAAGGGCTTTGTGAAGTTGGTAAACATGATTAGGTTTCTTAGGATTGATGAAGCCGGGAGGTTGCTTAACATAAACTTCCTCCTCAATTTTGCCATTTAGAAAAGCACTTTTAATGTCCATTTGGTACAAGGTGATATCATGGTGATTAGCATAAGCAAGTAAGATGCGAATGGACTCAAGTCTAGCAACGGGAGCATATGTCTCACCATAGTCCATACCTTCAAATTGTGTGTAGCCTTGGGCGACGAGACGTGCTTTGTTGCGAACCACTTGTCCATCTTCATCTTGCTTGTTGCGAAACACCCATTTGGCACCAATGATGTTGTGGTTGTTGTCGGGCTTCTCGACCAATGTCCACACTTGATTTCTCTCAAAGTTGTGTAGCTCTTCATGCATAGCGTTTATACAGTCCGGATCCTCCAATGCTTCTTCAACCTTCATAGGTTCAATGCTAGAGATGAATGACTAATGTTCACAAAAGTTAGCTAAACGAGTTTTAGAGCGAGTGATTCTCCCGGTTTGGATATCATTGTAGATTTGCTCGACGGGATGATCCTTAGCAATTCTTGCTCGAACTCGTGAAAGCTTTTGCTTGGGTCGGGGTGGAACATCCTCTTCATCTTGTGCTTCTTCTTGGCCTTCTTCATTGTTGACGTTGTCGTTCTCTTGTCGTGGTGGAGAAGGAGGTTGTTGATGTTCATCTTGGTGCGCTTCCTCGTTTTCTTCATCTTGGCGTGTCCCACTTGTGGATGCTTCCGTATCAACTCTTGGTTCACCTTGTCATGAGGTACAAGCTTCCACTTGGATGGACGAGGTACTCTACTTCACTTCCATTGGACGAATCTTGCCAACGGACAAGTCTTGAATTGCTTCCGAAGGGTCTTTGTCTCCTACATCAATTGGCAATTGCTCTACTTGCGAGCCGTTAGATTCATCAAACTTCACATCTACCGTCTCTTCAACCTTTCAGGTGAAATTTTTGTAGACACGGTAAGTGTGAGAGTTTGAACCATAACCAAGTAGGAAACCTTCATGAGATTTAGGAGCAAATTTAGAATGACGATGCTTATCAAGAATGTAGCACTTTGAGCCGAATACTCGAAAGTATCCAACTTGGGGATTGTTACCGGTGAGGAGCTCGTATGCCGTCTTGCCGAGTAGCTTGTGAAGATACAAGCGATTTGTTGCATGACAAGCTGTCTCAACCGCTTCCGCCCAAAAGTGCTTTGGAGTTTTGTACTCATCAAGCATCGTTCTTGACATCTCGATAAGAGTCCAGTTCTTCCTTTCAACAACTCCATTTTGTTGAGGTGTGTACGTAGCCGAGAACTCGTGTGAAATCCCTTCTTCGTCAAGAAAGGTGTCCACATTTCCGTTCTTGAACTCCGTTCCATTGTCGCTCCGAACCTTCTTGATCTTCACGTCAAACTGATTTTGGGCCTTCCTAGCGAAGTTTTTGAAGATCTTTTGGACCTGCGATTTGTCATCAAGAAAGAACACCCACGTAAATCTTGAAAAATCATCAACTATGACTAGACCAAATGAGTTATCACCGAGACTCTTGTAGGCATTTGGACCAAAGAGATCCATGTGAAGTAGCTCGAGTGGTCTTCTTGTGGTCATGATGTTCTTCGCGCGATGACTTCCTCCAACTTGTTTCCCTGCTTGACGAGCACTACAAAGTCTATCCTTGTCAAATATGACATCTTTTATTCCAAGGATATGATCACCTTTAATAAGCTTCTCAAGATTTCGCATACCAACATGACCTAGTCTTCTATGCCACAACTAGCGTTTAGAAGATTTGGTAATTAAGCAAGTTCTAGGTTGATCCTTTTTAGTGAAATCAACAATGTAAAGATCTCCTCTACGTATACCGGTAAAGACCATTTTATGATTGTCTCTACGAAACACTTGGCAATCTACTTTAGTGAATAAGATATTGAAACCGAAATCCACAAGTCTAGAAACTGAAAGTAAATTGTATCCAAGGGATTCAACGAGCATGACATTTTGTATGGAGCTATCATGTGAGATGGCCACCTTACCAAGGCCAACCACCTTACCCTTTGAATTATCACCAGAAGTGACATATTTTCGAGGGCCGTCGTTTTCAGCAAGCTCACGGAACATATCTTTATCTCCGGTCATATGATCAGTACATCCACTATCAAGGACCCATTCCTTTCCTCCAGCCATGTAGCCGCGAAGATTTGCCATAAGACCAAAATGCCTCATTGCATCATCGAGATCATAGTCACTATCATCATCTTCATCATAGTATCCATGTTCAACATCATCTTGTGATTGATCAATTCCTAGAGAGGGTAATTCATTAGATAAATGATCATCACAATGGTTACCTTTATGAATTCTAATAGCTTCGGATATGATATCGCTAATGATTCCAACATTTCCTTTAGCACGCATGAGGTTGGTAAGCTCAAATAGACAATCACCAAAGCTAGGATCACTAGAGTTCATCTTATTCAAGGCAATAGACTTATGGAGAATTTCATCTAAATTTTTCAAGGAATAATCTGGAAATCGTTCCTCAAGAAATCTCCATATGGTGTAGGCACACTTGAGAGTAGGAAAACATCTAATCAAGTTTCTAGGCAAGCCTCTAATGATGAGCTCAACAGTTCTAAGATTGCGAATCATGTCAATATCTTCATCTAGGGTAGGGTGCAAAGGATCAACATGAGGTGCACAAGGGCTAGTAATGTACTTGTTCAAATGATATTCATTGAAAATCTCAAGCATTTCATTTTTCCACTCATGAAAATACTCTCCATCAAGAATAGGCACTCTATGTCTAAGACTCCCCAAAGTAGACACATCCATCTTCCTCCAATGGTGTTTCAACCAAGGCAATGAAGACCAAAGCTCTGATACCAATTGAAAGGATCGAGAAGAGGTGTCTAGAGGGGGGTGATTAGACACTAAGTGCCAAAAGTTGCAGTTTTTAATATTCTTAATTTGTGGAGTTTAAGCACAACTTTAACAAACACAATACATATCAAGCAAGCATGCAATGAGTATATGAGCAGCGGAAAGTAAAGCATGCAACTTGCAAGAATGTAAAGAGAAGGGTTTCGAGTATTCAAACGCAATTGGAGACACGGATGTTTTTGTCGTGGTTCCGATAGGTGGTGCTATCGTACATCCACGTTGATGGAGACTTCAACCCACAGAGGGTAACGGTTGCGCGAGTCCACGAAGGGTCTATGAAGAAGCAACCTTGTCTATTCCATCACGGCCGTCGCCCACGAAGGACTTGCCTCACTAGCGGTAGATCTTCACGACGTAGGCGATCTCCTTGCCCTTACAAACTCCTTGGTTCAACTCCACAATCTTGTTGGAGGCTCCCAAGTGACACCTAGCTAATCTAGGAGACACCACTCTCCAAGAAGTAACAAATGGTGTGTTGATGATGAACTCCTTGCTCTTGTGCTTCAAATGATAGTCTCCCCAACACTCAACTCTCTCTCACAGGATTTGGATTTGGTGGAAAGAAGATTTGAGTGGAAAGCAACTTGGGAAAGGCTAGAGATCAAGATTCATATGGTTGGAATGGAATATCTTGACCTCAACACAAGTGTAGGTGGTTCTCTCTCAGAAAATGTGTATTGGAAGTGTAGGTATGTTCTGATGGATCTCTCCATGAATGAAGAGTGGGTGGAGGGGTATATATAGCCTGCACACAAAATCTAACCATTACACACAATTTGCCAAACTCGGTGGGACCGAATGGTTAAACTCGGTCGGATCGATTCAGCAAACTTAGTGACCATTAGGATTTTCGGTGGGACTAAGATGTAACTTGGTAGGACCGATATGGTTAGGGTTAGGGCATAACGTAATCTCGGTGTGACCGATTACACAAACTCGGTGGGACCGATTTTGGTAATAAGCTAACCATAGAGTTGGTCAGGCAAACTCGGTGAGACCGATTACACAAACTCGGTGGGACCGATTTTGGTAATAAGCTAACCAGAGGGTTTGCATTATAATCTCGGTTGTACCAATTGCTCAAACTCGGTGAGACCGATTTTGGTAATGGACATACACAGAGAGATTACAGTCCCATCTCGGTGAAACCGAGATCCCTATTGGTGAAATTGATTTGCTAGGGTTTGTGGCAGTGGCTATGACATCTGAAACTCGGTGGCGCCGGATAGATAGAATCGGTGGGGCCGAGTTTGACTTTTGGTTTAGGTCATATGTGGATGTGGGAAGGTAGTTGAGGGTTTTGGAGCATGTCACTAAGCACTTTGAGCAAGCAAGCCATTAAGCAACACCTCATCCCCTCTTGATAGTATTGGCTTTTCCTATAGACTCAATGTGATCTTGGATCACTAAAATAGAAAATGTAGAGTCTTGATCTTGAAGCTTGAGCCAATCCTTTGTCCTTAGCATCTTGAAGGGGTTCCACATCCTCTAGTCCATGCCACTCCATTGTTGAACTTATCTGAAACATACTAGGTAAAAGTGTTAGTCCAACAAGAGATATGTTGACATTAATTACCAAAACCACCTAGGGAGCACTTGTGCTTTCAGCCTTGCACTCGTCCAGCTCTTGAGGCTGTTGGAAATTCTTCTCCATAAGAACCTGCACAAATAATGATCCTTAAATTAGTTGCGTCAACTGTTTCAAGTCTCAGGGGCTACTGATACATATAATCGTCAGATTTTCTTACCCGTACATCCCTTACATACTGGTCCGTGGCTCTGGCTAGACCATTTTGAGCAGCACGGAGGTACGCGTCTCGAGAATTGAAGGCATCAAATGCTTCTGGTGAGAAGCAAGCGTCACGGAGTACGGCGCGGCGACGCCTATGATTCGTGGCGCTCTCCACTTCTGAATTTGTAGCTGACAGTCTATCCGCATCCTCTGTAGGAGGAGTATCCGGCGTCCGCCCCATGTCGGCTTCCGCCTCTATGTCCGGCCCTGGAGCCCGACTGGTGGAAGCGTGATCGGCAGCCTCTCCGGACATATTTCGGCAAGCGTTTTTTCTATTAAAGAAACATGGACGTCATTACATTTTGAGAAAGACGACAACCACGGAGCAGGGATTTTTTGTAATACCTCTGCGCCGGCGTCTCCGTCCTGACTGCTTTCCTTTTTGGCCTACCCGGCATCGGTGCCTCTTGTTGGCGAGTTGCTGCTGGTTTGACACGGCGTCCCGAATGCCTTCCCTGTAAAACACCACATGTATATGGTAGGTGAAGTGTCTAGAAGGGGATCCTAGTTTTTGCAGTTGGGATTTTGGTTTTTCTTACGTGCGACGCAGGGAGCAGTCCGGGATAGTCGGCCGTAATGGCCACCATGGCGTCATCACAACTCAATTGATAGAACTGCCTGTCTATCAGCTCCACGAATATGTCCGGATCTTCTTCGAGTCCGGGATCGAGGGCCCGGTCAGGGTCCTCTGGTTGTGGAGATGGGCTGTTGACCTCCCTTACAGCTTTTCGCAGTTCCTGCCGTAAAATGGCAAGGTGAGTACCTACGACAAAGAATGCGGGAAGAATGGGAGTAAGGAGATATAACTCACCCAGCTTGGAGGAATGGACATGGAGAATCCATCCCGTGGCTTGATGCGGATGAACTCCTCTTCCTCTCCCTTGAACAACTCGGACATATTTTTTGCTAAAGCAGCAGCGGAGTCCGGTCCCTTACGCCCGCAACGGGTGGCATCATCTTCCCCGTTAAAACATCACAGGGGGTGCCCTCGATATTGAAGTGGCTGCATTCCCCGCATTATGCATATTGACATAACCTCGATTACTGTCAATCCTGATTGAGCCAGCGCTTTAATCCGGTTCATCAGGTAAAGGAATTCTCCGTTGTCTTCCTCCTGGGGGCTCCGTCGGCGCCAGCATCGGCGTTTCTTCAGAGGAGCATTGTTGAACTCCGGAAGACCCCGCCGAACAGGGTCCAGAAGGGGGACGCCCTCCATATAAAACCATTCCGAAGGCTAGTCTTCGGACGTCTTCTTCGAAGTACCGGACAAGTATCCGGTTTTGGCGATGCGCCATATTTCGGCTCTGCCCACTTGATAAAGTGACCTCTTATGTGTGCGGGGGACGAGGCAAAATAACCTTTTCCATAGCTCGAAATGAGCCTCGCAGCCCAGGAATAACTCGCAAAGGGCAACGTAGCCGGCGATGTGTAATATGGAAGCAGGGGTGAAATTATGCAGTTGGAGGCCGTAAAACTCCAGGAGCCCGCAGAGGAACAGATGAATTGGAAATCTGAGTCCCCTTAATAAGTAAGGAACAAGGCACACCCACTCCCCCGTAGAGGGGCTGGCGAAGCTCTCCGCTTGCTCCCCGCCATTGTAGGTGGAGGGAGAAATCCCTAAGTCTGCAGTTCGACTAATCGACTGTGTGGGATAGAACACCTCTCCCAATCACTGGGGTTAGGGCTACGGGGGCGAGAGGAGGAGCTGCGGTGGTCGGCCATGTTGGAGTGGATTTTTCTGAAGCGCGCTCCGATGGATTCTCGCTGTGGGAGGATGGTATGGATTGGATCTAAGAATCCCCATCCCTTTAAAAGACAATTTATTTATCTGGCTAGGGGGGCGAATGTAAAAACGCCCTGGCTCCTCGTATTCATTCGACGCGTGGAAGATAGCCCTTATTGGGCGCAGAAGCCAAGAAGTCCAACATTTATGGTGTCGGACACTACTTGACAAACATTCAAAATTTGGAGAAGAACCCGCCTTGCAATGCCGTAGACAATACTGCGCGCCGGACTCGACGTCGTTGAAGCCTGGTTCAAGGGCTACTGAGGGAGTCCTGGATTGGGGGGTCTCTGGACAGCCGGACTATATCCTTTGGCCGGACTGTTGGACTATGAAGATATAAGATTGAAGACTTCATCCCGTGTCCGGATGGGACTCTACTTGGCGTGGAAGGCAAGCTAGGCAATACGGACATGTATATCTCCTCCTTTGTAAGTGACCTTGTGTAACCCTAGCCCCCTCCGGTGTCTATATAAACCGAAGGGTTTTAGTCCGTAGGACAACATACAATCATACCATAGGCTAGCTTCTAGGGTTTAGCCTCTCTGATCTCATGGTAGATCAACTCTTGTAATACTCATATCATCAAGAATAATCAAGCAGGACGTAGGGTTTTACTTCCATCAAGAGGGCTCGAACCTGGGTAAACATCGTTTCCCCTGCTTCGTGTTACCATCCACCTTAGACGCACAGTTCGGGACCCCCTACCCGAGATCCGCCGGTTTTGACACCGACAGGCGCCACCAGTGCAAGCTAGATAACATGAAGGCTGAGGCCTCCCTTGCAGCCTCCCGTGAAGCCTGCTCCCGAGCTCTGGAGGAGGCTCGCGAAGCTGACCGCCATCGCGAGGCTGCGGAGAAGTGCGAGTGGGAGCTCCACGCCTGGAGTGCGTCCCTCAAGCAGCAAGTGGAGGCGCGCAAAGCCGCCCTCACGTCGCTAAGGGGGACGCTTGCCCAGGAAGACGAGGTTCGGAAGCGCGAGGAGGCGTTGGCTCTGGAAGCCATGGAGCGCACCCTCGAGCTTGAGCAACTGGAGACGAGGGAGCATCAAGTTGCCCAAGCGGAAGATGCCGTCGGGGCTCGCGAGGCCAAGGTCCAGGAGGAAGTCGACCGCCGGATGGCCGAGGTTCGCGCGGATCTTGAAGGTTGGTACGACTTGAAGCTGAAGCTTGCGGAAATAGAGGCAGCGGGCAGGACCGCTGCTCTCAGGCCCAGGTCAGACGAGGCGGAGGGGCGTGAGGAGGCCACGGCTGCCGCCCTGGTCATGGCGCAGGCGGACTTGGCCTCCGCCCATGCCGAGCTGCTTTCTCTTCAGAAACAGGTTGATGACACCGAGGCCATCGTGCGGCAGAACAGGGAGGAAGTGCTTCAATGATGGACGCTGGAGCGCGAGCACGCCCCCATGCTTCAGGGCCTCCGAAACAGGGCTAATTCCGCCCTGGGCTTCATCTGTGATGAGAATGCACCGCCCCCGCACTCCGATGACTACGCTAGTCGCCTGAGCTTCTTCACCAACGTGGTGACGCGCCTGGAAGCCCGGTCTAGTAGGGCTCGCCAGCTCATAGAAGAGAGAAGTCGTAGTCTGCTTGGGCGCGCGTTCTCCTGCGTCTTCAGCCACATCCGGAACATTGATCTCAACTTCGATTTCAACGTCGCCATTGCTCCCGTGCCGGAAGCCATCCAGGGCGACTTGGCGCGATGGGTTGAAGACCAAGTGGATGCGCTGACAGTGCCTTCGCTTCTGACGATGACGGGGTAGTGGTTGCGGCGGACGAACGCAACGTGGTTGAGGACGGCGACGTCGGCGCCGGCGATGGTGGAGGCAACACCAACGATGGTGACAGAGACGCCAGTGGCGCGTCTGAAAACGACATGGGGGACGCGGCGAGCAACGTATCTGGCTGATTCCTCGTTTCCCTGTTATTTACCCTGCAAAAACTTGGGCGTGGCCCCGGAAGATTGTAAAAGCATTTTGAGAGGGGGAGCCCCTCATGTAAACAAATCGATGCTTCCATCGTTCTGTGTGAAATTGAGTACGCGTCTCCACAAGCTTTACGTATACTGGGGCAGGGTTGTTGTTGCGGTTTACCTCAGCCCGAGCGAGTCCAAAACCGGCTCAAGAGATTGTGGGTTTCTGAGAAGCTCCTAAGGAATTCGTTGCCATGCCCGAGAGGTTCGTGTGACAAGCGAGCGACTGCCAGGGCTCGGCACGCGAGTGGCTCGTGTGCTTCATGCCTAGCCCGGCTCGCGAGGGGCCCGCAAGGGGGGAGCGACTGGCGCGAGCTCCGAAATAAGGAAAGAACTAGACTGCGAGAAATAGCTCGAACGAGAAAAAGGCATCCCCCGCGCGCATCAAATGAAAATCCAACTTCAACTTAAATCCAAATCCAAAAGGCAGGGTTACAGAAAAGAGATCCAAAGCAAATGGTCGCATCCGGCACCTAGTCTAGTCTTCAACGTCTTCTCACCAGCGCGGAGCTAAGTGCTGCCACTAGGCGTGGGAGGGAGCCCCCGAGGCCCGAGGGCGGCTCTCCGGAGACTCCAGGGCGTGTACAGCCCCACTCATTATTACGTGAGAGTGTCACGGGCGGCGATCTTCACAGGCACTGGGCCTTCTTCATAGGTACCGGCCTTGCTTCATATCGCCAGGCGAGGGCCCCACCTTGTGCCACCCCCTACCACCGCTGGGACAACCGGAAACCTGGACGACCCAACGAGGGCAGAGGGGACGCCAACGGCGACCACGGGTCCTCTGCCGGAGGAAAGGTCGCCGTCGCCACCCCGGCAGAGGGCCTACCTCCCGGCATTGCCTTGCTCCGTGCGACACGGGGAGGGGCCTTGCTCCTGGCCCCGTCCACGTAGCCCCCAGCAGGTCTCTCCTGTCGGGGCGGGCATTGCCTTGCCGGAACCATCGTTTGGCGCCACGACCTGGTTCATCTGTGACTCATGGTTAGCGTAAGCTTGCTCCTGAGGGATTAGTGGTACCATGTATCTGTTGTCGACGACGCGGTTGGCGGGGCTCTCTGGCGGCTCCTAGAAGGCTTCAGCTCCTAATGCCTCCTCCTCCCAGCCTAGCCCGAGAAACAAGCCAGGGTCGTCCTCCGGCGTGTACTCCTGGTCCATCATGCGGGGCATATAGGCTTTCGGGGCTGTCACCCCAAACACCTCGCCGCAGTGCCCCACACTCCATGTCGCCCGACCCAGTGCGGCATCCTGAGGATGATAGCGCAATGCCTCGCTGGGGCCATGGGGGGCAACGCTCATGCCCATGCTCATCAGAGGCGGTGTGGGGGCAACGGGGCCCCCGACGCCGCCGGTCATCCTGGTGTCGATGAAGCCCCCAGGCACACCCGAGGGCACGTGGTTGCGGCGAGGCCCGTCGTGAGGTCCAGTAGCGGCTCGGGAAGGGAGCAGATAGCAGAAAGGTGACGCTCCTTGATAACCCACAAGTATAGGGGATCGCAACAGTTTTCGATAAATAAGAGTGTCGAACCCAATGAGGAGCTAAAGGTAGAACAAATATTCCCTCAAGTTCTATCGACCACCGATACAACTCTACGCACGCTTGACGTTCGCTTTACCTAGAACAAGTACGAAACTAGAAGTACTTTGTAGGTGTTGTTGGATAGGTTTGCAAGATAATAAAGATTACGTAAATAAAAAGTAGGGGCTGTTTAGATAAAGAAACAATAAAGTAAATATAGCGAGTGTGGAAGGTGGTGGTAGGAGTTGCGAAATTGCCCCTTAAGCAATTGACTACTTTACTAGACCGATAGCAAGTATTATGTGGGAGAGGCCACTGCTAGCATGTCATCCTTGACTTGGAATTCTATGCACTTATGATTGGAACTATTAGAAAGCATCCGCAAATACTAATGTTCATTAAGGTAAAACCCAACCATAGCATTAAGGTATATTGGTCCCCCTTCAATCCCGTATGCATCAATTTCTATGCTAGGTTGAAGCTTCTGTCACTCTTGCCCTCCAATACATTGTCCTATCAACATACAACTAACCCTAGGGTGTGATCCGTGCGTGCAATCATATGATGGGCACCAAAGGACAGCGACATAACCACAAGCAAATTAAATCAATCATAGCAATTCATCAACCACCGATAGGACAACGAAAATCTACTCATACATCATAGGATGGCAACACATCATTGGATAATAATATGAAGCATAAAGCACCATGTTCAAGTAGAGGGTACAGCGGGTTGCGGGAGAGTGGACCACTGTAGATAGAGGGGGGAAGGTGATGGAGATGTTGGTGAAGATAGCGAAGGTGTTGGTGTAGATCGCGGTGATGATGATGGCCCCCGGTGGCACTCCGGTGCCACCGGAAGCGAGGGGGAGAGAGCCCCCCTCCTTCTTCTTCTTCTTCCTTGACCTCCTCCCTAGATGGGATAAGGGTTTCCCTCTGGTCCATGGCCTCCATGGCATGGGAGGGGCGAGATCCCCTCCGAGATTGGATCTGTCTCTCTGTCTCTCTCTGTTTCTGCGTTCTCAGATTCTTCCCTTTCACCGTTTCTTATATTCCCGGAGATCCGTAACTCCGATTGGGCTGAAATTTTGATGCGATCTCTATCCGGAAATTAGCTTTCTTGCGGCGAAAGAAGGGCACCAACTGCCTTACGGGGTGGCCACGAGGGTCAGGGGTGTGCCTGACACCCTGGGGCACGCCCCCCTACCTCATGGGCCCCTCGAGCATTGTCTCGCGTGGATTCTTCTTCCCAAAAATCATATATATTCCAAAAAAATCTCCGTCAGTTTTTACTCCGTTTGGACTCTGTTTGATATGGATATTCTGCGAAACAAAAAATATGCAACAAACAGGAACTGGCACTGGGCACTGGATCAATATGTTAGTCCCAAAAATAGTATAAAAAGTTGCCAAAAGTATATGAAAGTTGAATAATATTGGCATGGAACAATCAAAAATGATAGATACGACGGAGACGTATCAGCATCCCCAAGCTTAATTCCTGCTCGTCCTCGAGTAGGTAAATGATAAAAAAGATAATTTTTGATGTGGAATGCTACCTAGCATAATCTTGATCATATGTCTAATCATGGCATGAATATTAATATACGAGTGATTCAAAGCAATAGTCTATCGTTTGACATAAAAACAATAATACTTCAAGCCTACTAATAAAGCAATCATGTCTTTTCAAAATAACATGCCAAAGAAAGTTATCCCTACAAAATCATATAGTCTGGCTATGCTCCATCTTCACCACACAAAAAATTCACATCATGCACAACCCCGATGACAAGCCAAGCAATTGTTTCATACTTTTGACGTGCCCAAACCTTTTCAACTTTCACGCAATACATGAGCGTGAGCCATGGACATAGCACTATAGGTGGAATAGAATATGATGGTGGAGAAGACAAAAAGGAGAAGATAGTCTCACATCAACTAGGTGTATCAACGGGCTATGGAGATGCCCATCAATAGATATCAATGTGAGTGAGTAGGGATTGCCATGCAATGGATGCACTAGAGCTATAAGTGTATGAAAGCTCTAACTGAAACTAAGTGGGTGTGCATCCAACTTTCTTGCTCATGAAGACCTCGGGCATTTGAGGAAGCCCATCATCGGAATATACAAGCCAAGTTCTATAATGAAAATTCCCACTAGTATATGAAAGTGATAACTCAAGAGACTCTCTATATGAAGAACATGGCGCTACTTTGAAGCACAATTGTGGAAAAAGGATAGTAGCATTGTCCCTTTTATTTTTTATTTTTTATTTGGCCTCTCTTTTTTGGGGATAATGCTCTATTAATGATGATCATCACACTTCTATTTACTTACAACTCAATATTACAACTCGATATCTAGAACAAAGATATGACTCTATATGAATGCCTCCGGCGATGTACCGGGGTGTGCAATGATCTAGCGTAGCAATGACATCAAAAAACGGACAAGCCATGAAAACATCATGCTAGCTATCTTACGATCATGCAAAGCAATATGACAATGATGCTCAAGTCATGTATATGATGATGATGGAAGTTGCATGACAATATATCTTGGAATGGCTATGGAAATGCCATAATAGGTAGGTATGGTGGCTGTTTTGAGGAAGGTATATGGTGGGTTTATGGTACCGGCGAAAGTTGCGCGGTACTAGAGAGGCTAGCAATGATGGAAGGGTGAGAGTGCGTATAATCCATGGACTCAACATTAGTCATAAAGAACTCACATACTTATTGCAAAAATCTATTAGTCATCGAAACAAAGTACTACGCGCATGCTCCTAGGGGGATAGATTGGTAGGAAAAGACCATCGCTCGTCCTCGACCGCCACTCATAAGGAAGACAATCAATAAACACCTCATGCTCCGACTTCGTTACATAAAGGTTCACCATACGTGCATGCTACGGGACTTGCAAACCTCAACACAAGTATTTCTCAATTTCACAATTACTCAACTAGCATGACTCTAATATCACCATCTTTATATCGCAAAACTATTCCAAGGAATCAAACATATCATATTCAGCGATCTACAAGTTTATGTAGGATTTTATGACTAACCATGTGAATGACCAATTCCTGTCATCTCTCTAAACAGATATAAGTGAAGCAAGAGAGTTTAATTCTTTCTACAAAAGATATGCCCACGCTCTAACAAGTATAAGTGAAGAAAAAGAGCATTCTACAAATGGTGGTTGTCTAAGTGAAGAGAAAGAGGCAATCCAAACTTCAAATGATATAAGTGAAGCACATGAAGCATTCTATAAAGCCATACTCAAAAGATATAAGTGAAGTGTAAAGAGCATTCTATAAATCAACCAAGGACCATCTCATACCAGCATGGTGCATAAAAAAACCTAAATGCAAAAGACGCTCCAAGACTTGCACATATCGCATGATGGAAACGAATCCGAAAACATACCGATATTTGTTGATGAAAGAGGGGATGCCTCCCCAGCATCCCCAAGCTTAGACGCTTGAGTCTCCTTGAATATTTACTTGGGGTGCCTCGGGAATCCCCAAGCTTGAGCTCTTGCCTCTCTTCCTTCTTCTCACATCGATACCTTCTCAATCATCGAACACTTCATCCACACAAAACTTCAACAGAAAACTCGGTAAGATCCGTTAGTATAATAAAGCAAATCACTACTCTAAGTACTGTTGCAAACCAATTAATATTTTGTTTTTTCATTGTGTCTACTGTAATATAATTTTTTTCATGGCTTAATCCACTGATATAAATTGATAGTTTCATCAAAACAAGCAAACTATGCATCAAAAACAGAATCTGTCTAAAACAGAACAGTCTGTAGCAATATGAATATTCACCATACTTATGATACTTGAAAAATTCTACCAAAATTATGAACAATAAACAATTTGTATAGGAAGACAGTGCAAAAAGAATCAGAACCATTTAACGCTCCAGCTAAAAATGTAAAATCGCGCACTACAGCCAAAGTTTCTGTCCTGCACCGTACAAACCATCAAGCAAATGTAAACATCCTAAAGGCAAACCTTGGCACATTATTTTTATAATACAATGGAATTGTACAAGGGGGTAATTATTTTTGTTTAAAAGTTTCTGTAATCAAGATTCACAAAGTTGCCGTGAGCATGAACAAAGTTTAAGGAGCTCTCCCACTTCAACAGTGCTTGTCTTTCTCACTTTCACTTTCTTTTTTGAAAAGTTTTGGGTTCCCCTCTTTATTTTTGTTGTTTTTAAACTATATGAAAGCACTCAACAGAAATAAATGACTCTCTAAATCTTCCGGGTTGTCTCCCTGGCAGCGCTTTCTTTAAAGCCATTAAGCTAGGCATATAGTGCTCAAGTAATGAATCCACCCGGATCCCAAGGTATATTAAAGCCAATTTTAATTAAAAATGATTTGTAATTTATTAGTGAGCACAAAGTAACATATATCATGTAACAACGAAGTCTAACTCTCTTCCTATGCATCGGCATGTCATAAAAGAACAATTCATGCACACATAGTAAAGGACAATGCATAGTATAAACAATTTCTTGCAATTTTATCATGTTGAAAACATAGAGAGGTGGAGATATAGTTCCTCTCTCATAATAATTGCAAGTAGGAGCAGCAAGCACATGCATATTATATTTATCAAAATCATCATGTGCAACGGTAAAAGGCAACCCATCAATATAATCCTTAATAAGGGCAAACTTCTCCGATATAGTATATTCGAGAGAATTCAAAAAGATAATAGGACTATCATGCGTGGGTGCAATAGCAATAATTTCATGTTTAACATAAGGAACTATAGCAAGTTCATCTCCATAAGCATAATTCATATTGGCATCTTGGCCACAAGCATAGCAAGCATCATCAAAAAGGGATATTACAAAAGAATCAATGGGATCTTAATAATCATCATAGCAATCATCCTTTGGTAAGCACGAAGGGAATTTAAACAATGTATGAGTTGAAGAGTTACTCTCATTAGAAGGTGGGCACGGGTGATCAATCCGCTCTTCCTCCTTTTGTTCTTCGCTCTCCTCCTCATCTTTTTCATCCAATGAGCTCACAATTTCATCAATTTCTTCTTCCATAGATTCCTGCAAAATATTAGTCTCTTCTTGGACAGCGGAGTAGTTCTCAATATATGGTTTAACATAAGCATTAGAAGCATAATTATCATAGAAATATTTAAGTATGGCCAAATTTTCAGATTCGTAAAGACTAGCACCATACTTTTCAATCAAAGAAGCAATTTCATAAGCACCCTTAAAAGCAACAAATTCTTCAATTTGTTGAACATCATAGTAACTACAAACACCCTTAGCATACGAAGATAAGATCCCATTATCAATAAACTCACATTGGTAGGGAAGGTGTTTTTTAGGGTTTTCAGAACAACAAGTAAAATCATATATATATATAGCATAAATTCCAAGCATAGCATTGCAAACGATGAATTTGATCCAGTAAAAGTTTCCCTTTTTCAGATATACGGTGTCGCACATAACAAGCATGCTCATCTAAAGATTTGCCCTCAACTAGCTAGTTGGGGTTTCAGCACGAGCACATAGGGATCGAAGATGATCCAAGTAATAAGCTTCAGCAGTGTGATAGATTTTGAGTGGTTCTTCAACCATTGGTTTAGTAGGTACAACTAATTTTTTTGGTATTTTGCGTTTCCTACCCATAACTAAAGATAGAAAACAACTAAGAACAACAAATAAAAATTACTTAGTGATAAAGCAAACAAGCACACACGAGAATATTCACCCCACGCTATTGCTCCCCGGCAACGGTGCCAGAAAAAGGTCTTGATAACCCACAAGTATAGGGGATCGCAACAGTTTTCGATAAGTAAGAGTGTCGAACCCAACGAGGAGCTAAAGGTAGAACAAATATTCCCTCAAGTTCTATCGACCACCGATACAACTCTATGCACGCTTGACGTTCGCTTTACCTAGAACAAGTATGAAACTAGAAGTACTTTGTAGGTGTTGTTGGATAGGTTTGCAAGATAATAAAGATTACGTAAATAAAAAGTAGGGTCTGTTTAGATAAAGAAATAATAAAGTAAATATAGTGAGGGTGGAAAAGTGGTGGTAGGAGTTGCGAAATTGCCCCTTAAGCAATTGACTACTTTACTAGACCGATAGCAAGTATTATGTGGGAGAGGCCACTGCTAGCATGTCATCCCTGACTTGGAATTCTATGCACTTATGATTGGAACTATTAGCAAGCATCCGCAACTACTAATGTTCATTAAGGTAAAACCCAACCATAGCATTAAGGTACATTGGTCCCCCTTCAATCCCGTATGCATCAATTTCTATGCTAGGTTGAAGCTTCTATCACTCTTGCCCTCCAATACATAGTCCTATCAACATACAACTAACCCTAGGGTGTGATCCACGCGCGCAATCATATGATGGGCACCAAAGGACAGCAACATAACCACAAGAAAATTAAATTAATCATAGCAATTCATCAACCATTGATAGGACAATGAAAATCTACTCAGACATCATAGGATGGCAACACATCATTGGATAATAATATGAAGCATAAAGCACCATGTTCAAGTAGAGGGTACAGCGGGTTGCGGGAGAGTGGAGCGCTATAGATAGAGGAGGGAAGGTGATGGAGATGTTGGTGAAGATGGCAGAGGTGTTGGTGTAGATCGCGGTGATGATGATGGCCCCCGGTGGCACTCCGGTGCCACCAGAAGCGAGGGGGAGAGAGCCCCCCTCCTTCTTCTTTCTTGACCTCCACCCTAGAAGGGAGAAGGGTTTCCCCTCTGGTCCATGGCCTCCATGCCATGGGAGGGGCGAGAGCCCCTCCGAGATTGGATCTGTCTCTCTGTCTCTCTCTGTTTCTGCGTTCTCAGATTCTTCCCTTTCACCGTTTCTTATATTCCCGGAGATCCATAACTCTGATTGGGATGAAATTTTGACACGATCTCTATCTAGAAATTAGCTTTCTTGCGGCGAAAGAAGGGCACCAATCGCCTTACTGGGTGTCCATGAGGGTCAGGGGCGCACCTGACACCCTGGGGCGTGCCCCCTACCTCGTGGGCCCCTCGAGCATCGTCTCGCGTAGATTCTTCTTCCCAAAAATCATATATATTCCAAAATAAATCTCCGTCAGTTTTTATTCCGTTTGGACTCCGTTTGATATGGATATTCTGCGAAACAAAAAACATGCAACAAATAGGAACTGGCACTGGGCACTGGATCAATATTTTAGTCCCAAAAATAGTATAAAAGTTGCCAAAAGTATATGAAAGTTGAATAATATTGGCATGGAACAATAAAAAATTATAGATACGACGGAGACGTATCACTCCTGTTACCGCTGCATCCAGCAGCTCAGTGACACGTTCCAGCAGTGTGTCGGGGCCGCTCTCCATCAGCCGGCACTACAACAACTCCTGCGCCACCATGAGCGCGGCCCGCATGTTCGCCTGCTCCAACCGGGTGAGTGGTGCCGTTGCTGCGGCGTGGCTTGCGGCCCTTGCAGCGGCTCACGCTTGTCATGGAGTGAGGGTGGATGACGCCTGGCCATGCCGCCCGCGCCCCGCAGCGTTAGATGGCGCTCGTGGTGCCTGGGGCGTGGGGTTGAGGTCTTCATGGGCAGGTGGCGCAGCCCAGGCTGGCCAGGCTGACCAGCGGTCGGAGTCGGCCCTTGGGTCACCGGACATCGGGGCCGCGGAGCGTTGGCGGGTCGATTGGCAGAGAAGAGACCCCGACGCACCCCTACCTGGCGCGCCAAATGTCGGATCACGGGTTCCGGCAAACCCTCAAGGTTCGAACACTGGGGTGCACACAAAGATATTCTCCCTATCGATCCACACCCTAGCTCTCTAAGATCTCGCGAACGAACTCGACGAACTCGCAACACAAAGACACAAGATTTATACTGGTTCAGGCCACCGTTATGGTGTAATACCCTACTCCAGTGAGGTGGTGGTGGATTGCCTCTTGGGCTGATGATGAACAGTACAAGGAGAAGAACTGCCCCCTCAGGTGAGGTATTCTTGTGCTTGGCGAACTTATGTGGGTGAGGATCGGAATCGGATCTCTCTCTCTCTCTATCAGTTGGGTCTCGGGACCTCTACCATGGTGGCTAGTTCTACTTATATAGGCCCTGGTCCTCTCCCCAAATATTGAGCGGGAAGGGAGCCAACAACGGCCAATTCGAAAGGGGACAACTAGTACAAGCTATCCTGACAAAAGGTGGTTTTCGCCTGCAAAAGGCTCTAGTGATGACGCCGTCTTGGGCTCCACGGTGACCTCCGTCTTGCCGTCCTTCTGGTCTTGGTCTCGTTGCACCAATATGGAAACCTTTGCTTGATTCTCGGTACTCCGCGCCTGCGCTTGCCCCCTTGGCACCAAAGAGGAAGCAAGGACAATGCGCACGCTGGCGCCCGACTGGGCCCGCCTGGTCTCGATCATCATGGCTCACGTCATGAGGACCTCACGAGGTTTGCCTTGCCTTGATCTCTCCGCCCCTTGTGAGCCTCCCTGGCGAGCTCTTGTGGAGGTCTTGCGTCCTCCGCCTCATGAGGCTTGGCCCTGATAACCCACAAGTATAGGGGATTGCAACAGCTTTCGAGGATAGAGTATTCAACCCAAATTTATTGATTCGACACAAGGGGAGCCAAAGAATATTCTCAAGTATTAGCAGCTGAGTTGTCAATTCAACCACACCTGGAAACTTAGTATCTGCAGCAAAGTGTTTAGTAGCAAAGTAATATGATAGTGGTGGTAGCGGCAACAAAAGTAAAGACAGCAAAAGTAATGTTTGTGGTATTTTGTAGTGATTGTAACAATAGTAGCGGGAAAGTAAATAAGCGAGAACCAGTATATGGAAAACTCGTAGGCACCGGATCAGTGATGGATAATTATGCCGGATGCGGTTCATCATGTAACAGTCACAACATAGGGTGACATAGAACTAGCTCCAAGTCATCAATGTAATGTAGACATGTATTCCGTATATAGTCATACATGCTTATGGAAAAGAACTTGCATGACATCTTTTGTCCTACCCTCCCGTGGCAGCGGGGTCCTATTGGAAACTAAGGGATATTAAGGCCTCCTTTTAATAGAGAACCGGAACAAAGCATTAGCACATAGTGAATACATGAACTCCTCAAACTATGGTCATCACCGGGAGTGGTCCCGATTATTGTCACTTCGGGGTTGCCGGATCATAACACATAGTAGGTGACTATAGACTTGCAAGATAGGATCAAGAACTCACATATATTCATGAAAACATAATAGGTTCAGATCTGAAGTCATGGCACTTGGGCCCTAGTGACAAGCATTAAGTATAGCAAAGTCATAGCAACATCAATCTCAGAACATAGTGGATACTAGGGATCAAACCCTAACAAAACTAACTCGATTACATGATAAATCCCATCCAACCCATCACCGTCCAGCAAGCCTACGATGCAATTACTCATGCACGGCGGTGAGCATCATGAAATTGGTGATGGAGGATGGTTGATGATGATGACGACGACGAATCCCCCTCTCCGGAGCCCCGAACGGACTCTAGATCAGCCCTCCCGAGAGGTTTTAGGGCTTGGCGGTGGCTCCATATCGTAAAACGCGATGATTTCTTCTCTCTGATTTTTTTCTCATCGAAACTCAATATACGGAGGTGGAGTTGGAGTCGGAGACGCAACAGGGGCCCCACGAGGTAGGGGGCGTGCCCCCCCACCCTCGTGAGAAGGGTGTGGGCCCCCTGGTCTTCATCTTTGGCGAGGATTTTTTATTATTTTTTCTAAGATGTTCCGTGGAGTTTCAGGTCATTCCGAGAATATTTGTTTTCTGCACATAAAACAACACCATGGTAATTCTGCTGAAAACAGCGCCAGTCCGGGTTAGTTCCATTCAAATCATACAAGTTAGAGTCCAAACAAGGGAAAAAGTGTTTGGAAAAGTAGATACGACGGAGACGTATCAACTCCCCCAAGCTTAAACCCTTGCTTGTCCTCAAGCAATTCAGTTGACAAACTGAAAGAAAGAAAGAAAAACTTTTACAAACTCTGTTTGCTCTTGTTGTTGTAACTATGTCAAGCCAGCATTCAAGTTTTCAGCATAGATCATAACTAACCACATTTGCAATAATTCTCAGGTCTCATCATTACTCATATCAATAGCATAATCAACTAGCAAGTCATAATAGTAAATCTCGGATGACAACACTTCCTCAAAACAATCATAATATGATATAACAAGATGGTATCTCGCTAGCCCTTTCTGAGACCGCAAAACATAAATGCAGAGCACCTTTAAAGATCAAGGACTGACTAGACATTGTAATTCATGGTAAAAGAGATCCAATCATACTCATACCCAATATAAATTAATAGTGATGAATGCAAATGACAGTTGTGCTCTCCAGCTAGTGCTTTTTAATAAGAGGGTGATGACTCAACACAAAAGTAAATGGATAGGCCCTTCGCAGAGGGAAGCAGGGATTTGTAGAGGTGCCAGAGCTCGGTTTTGAAATAGAGATAAATTGTATTTTGAGCGGTATACTTTCATTGTCAACGTAACAACTAAGAGATGGCGATATCTTCCATGCTAAACACATTATAGGCGGTTCCCAAACAGAATGGTAAAGTTTGTACTCCCCCTCCACCAACAAGCATCAATCCATGGCTTGCTCGAAACAATGAGTGCCTCCAACATACATCAGGTCCCAGGGGGAGTTTTGTTTGCAATTAATTTTGATTTAGTTTGCATAAAGCATGGGACTGGGCATCCCGGTGACCAGCCATTTTCTCGGGAGTGAGGAGCGGAGTCCACTCCTCTTGAGAATAACCCGCCTAACACGGAAGATAAGGACAGCCTTTATTGATACATGAGCTATTCGAGCATACAAAACAGAATGTTTATTTGAAGGTTTAGAGTTTGGCACGTACAAATTTACTTGGAATGGCAGGTAGATACCGCATATAGGAAGGTATGGTGGACTCATCTGGAATAACTTTGGGGTTTAAGGGATTGGATGCACAAGCAGTATTCCCGCTTAGTACAAGTGAAGGCTAGCAAAAGACTGGGAAGCGACCAACTAGAGAGCGACAACAGCCATGTACATGCCTTAAAATTAATAAAAATTGGATGCAAGCATGAGTAGGATATAATCCACCATGAACATAAATATCGTGAAGGCTATGTTGATTTTGTTTCAACTACATGCGTGAACATGTGCCAAGTCAAGTCACTTAAATCATTCAAAAGAGGATACCACCCCATCATACCACATCATAGTCATCTCAATAGCATGTCGGCATACAAGGTAAATCATTATAACTCATAGCTAATCAAGCATGGCACAAGCAACTCTGATCTCTAATTGTTATTGCAAGCATGTTTATTCATAATAAGCTGAATCAAGAACGATGGGCTCATCATATTTACAAAAACAAAAGAGTTCGAGTCCATACCAGCTTTTCTCATCTCAGTCAGTCCATCATATATCATCATAATTGCCTTTCACTTGCACGACCGAACGGTGTGAATAATAATAAGAGTGCACGTGCATTGGACTAAGCTGGAATCTGCGAGCATTCAATAAACAGGAGAAGACAAGGAAATATGGGCTCTTGGTTAAATCAACAATAATGCATATAAGAGCCAGTTCAACAATTTAATTATGGTCTTCTCTTACTGACCCCCAAATAAAATAAAAGAAATAAAACTATTTACACGGGAAAGCTCCCAACAAGCAAAAGAAGGACAAGAAATATTTTTGGGTTTTCTTTTTAATTATTACTACTACAGCAAAAAATAAACTACTACTAATTTTTTTTTGGTTTTTCTTAAGGTTTAACAAACACAGAAGAAGAAAGCAGGAAAAGGAAAATGAACTAGCATGGATATTACAGTGAAAAAGTATGAGCACCGACATCTAGCAATGAGTGCGTGTGAACATAAATGTAATGCCGGTGAGAAATACATACTCCCCCAAGCTTAGGCTTTTGGCCTAAGTTGGTCTATGGCCACGGTTGGCCTGGCGGATATCCATAATAATAGTTGTTGGGGTCGTACTGTGATGAGGAAGAAGACTCTGACTGCCACTGGCTGACAGTCATCTCTGGATCCCAAGAATAAACAGATTGTCGTGGAGGCTCATCTTGTGGTTCTTGTTCTGGCTCCTCGGCTGGTGCAGGGTTTCGGTAGGCGTGAATAGCCATCAACAGAACAAGGTATGTGCCTGCAGTCAAATCAAACAAAGAAGGAGCAGGCAAGATAATAGTCTCAGGATGATGTTTATTAAAGAACAATTGGTACTTAAGCTCTCCTGCCCTATTCTTAACAATAAAATCATGTGCCACCATACTTTTATGATCTAGATAAACACGGGGCACACCTTTTCTTCCTTCACAGCATGCCTAATAGGTATGTTAAAATGTGCGGCTAGGCGTGTGGCATAGATGCCTCCAAAGATGGGGCCCTTAGTACGGTTCATATTTAACCGTCTAGCAATAATACCGCCCAACTAAAAGTGTTATCAGTGTATAAACCTTGGAGCAGAATAATTAAATCAGGGATACTCAGGTTTCCAGAATTTCCGCGTCCAATTAAACAACGACTAGCAAATAATGCAAAGTAACGCAAAACAGGAAAATGTATGCTAGTGATTCGTGCATCGGAAACCTTCTTGGTTTCTCCTACAGTGATATTATCAATAAACCCAGCCACATCATCATGATGTGGTTCTTCTGTCTTGCCCTCAAAAGGGACCAAACAAACCCGACAGAAATCATAAAGTGACATTTCCTTATGCTCATCATATAAATGAAACTCCACCGTAGGTGGTGAGTCCCTAGAATGAAAATGAAAGTTTTGCACAAAGGTATTTGTGAGTAAGAGATACTGATCGCATTGGTCGTGGAGGAAAGCGGTGAGGCATGCATTGTGAGCCAATTCATGAAAATCTTCATAGATACCGGCTGCTCTCAAGAAATCATCAGAAGGCCATTCACACGCCCGAATCTCCGCGGTGCGTGGCAAATTATACTTAGGCTTCGGTGCCTTTTCCTTCGAGCTTTGGCTCGATGAGCCCCTCAATAATCTCCTCATCATTTTCTGAAAAATTCTGAAATTTTTAGTAACTTCAAAATAAAAGTGAACCAAACTCAATAAAACTGATAGCAACTACTCCTACAAGTGCCTAGAGCTTATATCAAGCATTAGAACTACTTGGAACCATATAAATTTGACATGCAAGCTCAAGAACATGGTCACCTATGCAGCACAAATTTGTAAAGAATAAAGCACTAGAACAAAAACTAATTGGACCAATGGAGGAGTCACATACCAAGGAACAATCTCCCCAAGCAGTTTTGCGAGAGGTGCTTTGAGCAAGGAGATCGAAAATCGCAGCAAAAGTGGCTGGAACTCGTGCTTGAGTTGGTTTTTCGGGTTTGTGTGAGACAGAGGAAGAAGATGGGTGCTGGGATAAGTGGAGGAGGGCCACCGTGGGCCCACAAGGCAGGGGGCGCGCCCTATAGGGGGGGCTCGTCGCCAGGTGGCAGCTCCTCCCGCGGTAATTTTTGCACAATAAATCCTCAAATATTCCCGAAAAAATCATATTAAATTGGCATGGCATTCTAAGGACTTTTATTTTCGGGATATTTTTATATTGCACAGATAAGTCAAGAAATAGACAAAAAATGCTATTTTTACTTTATTTAATATAAATAACAGAAAATATAGAGAGGGTACAGAACTTTGTGCTTCTAGTTTCATCCATCTCATGCTCATCAAAAAGAATCCACTAACAAGGTTGATCAAGTTTTGTTAACCAACTCATTCCGATAATCATGAAATCGGAGAAATTTCGAATAACACTAAGTTACCTCAACGGGGATATGCACATCCCCAATAATAAGAATATCATATTTCTTCTTGACAGTAGGAAGAGGAAATTCAAAACCTCCAAATATAATCGATGGAATTTTTCCAATAGAGTTGATACTATGAACTTGTGGTTGTTTCCTCGGAAAGTGTACCGTATGCTCATTACCATTAACATGAAAAGTGACATTGCCTTTGTTGCAATCAATAATAGCCCCTGCAGTATTAAGAAAAGGCCTTCCAAGAATAATAGAACTATCATCCTCGGGAATATCAAGTATAACAAAGTCCGTTAAAATAGTAACGTTTGCAACCACAACAGGCACATCCTCACAGATACCGACAGGTATAGCAGTTGATTTATCAGCCATTTGCAAATGTATTTCAGTAGGTGTCAGCTTATTCAAGTCAAGTCTACGATATAAAGAGAGAGGCATGACACTAACACCGGCTCCAAGATCACATAAAGCAGTTTTAATATAATTTCTTTTAATGGAGCAAGGTATAGTAGGTACTCCGGGGTCTCCATGTTTAATAGGTATTCCACCCTTAAAAGTGTAATTAGCAAGCATGGTGGAAATTTTAGCTTCCAGTATCTTTCTTTTATTAGTAATGATATCCTTCATATATTTAGCATAAGGATTCGTTTTGAGCACATCAGTTAATCTCATACGCAAAAAGATAGGCCTAATCATTTCAGCAAAGCGCTCAAAATCCTCATCATCCTTTTTCTTGGATGGTTTCGGAGGAAAAGGCATAGGTTTCTGAACCCAAGGTTCCCTTTCTTTACCATGTTTCCTAGCAACAAAGTCTCTTTTATCGTAACATTGATTATTTGATTGTGGGTTATCAAGATCAACAGCAGGTTCAATTTCTACATCATTATCATTACTAGGTTGAGCATCATCATGGACATCATCATTAATATTTTTACTAGGTTCATGTTCATTACTAGATTGTGTTTCAGCATCAGACATAGAAATATCATTTGGATTATCAGGTGGTTCAGCATTAGGTTCACTAGAAGTTTGCACAGTTCTATCATTTTTCTTCTTCTTTTTAGAAGAACTAGGAACACCAATATTATTTCTTTGAGAATCTTGCTCGATTCTCTTAGGGTGGCCTTCAGGATACAAAGGTTCCTGAGTCATTCTACCAGTTCTAGTAGCCACTCTAACAACATAATCATTTTTCTTTCTATTCATTTCATCAAGCACTTCTTTTTGAGCCTTAAGTACTTGTTCTACTTGAGTGGTAACCATAGAAGCATGTTTGCTAACAAGTTTAAGTTCACCTTTAATATCAGCCATATAATCACCCAAGCGTCTAATCATATAAGCATTTTCTTTTAATTGTCTACCAAAATAAGCATTGAAGTCGTCTTGATTATACATAAAGTTATCAAACTCATCCAAGCATTGACTAGCAATATTAGTAGGAGGGACTTCAGCTTTATCATATCTATAGAGAGAATTTACCTTTACTACCTGTGTCGGGATATCGAGATCAGGAGGTTCTTCAGTAAATAAAATATTGAGATCATATGTTTCTTCAACAGGCGGTATATTAAGACCATGTATTTCTTCAATAGGAGGTAAATTCTTAACATCTTCAGTTTTAATACCTTTTTCTTTCATAGATTTCTTTGCCTCTTGCATATCTTCGGGACTGAGAAATAAAACACCTCTCTTCTTCGGAGTTGGTTTAGGAATAGGCTCAGTAATTGGAGCAGGAGATGGCTCAGGAGGTGCCCAATTATTTTCATTTTTCAACATATTATTCAATAGAATTTCAGCTTCATCCGGTGTTCTTTCCCTGAAAAGAGAACCAGCACAACTATCCAGGTAATCTCTGGAATCATTGGTTAGTCCATTATAAAAGATATCAAGTATTTCAGGTTTCTTAAGAGGATGATCAGGCTTGTGGGAGACTCTCTTCTTTAATTTGCACGAAGTTGTATATTTCCCTCAAAGAAGCTTGTTTCTTATGAGGAGGGAAATATTTAGCAGAGAAGTAATAAATCATATCCTGGGGACTACGCACACAACCAAGTTCAAGAGAATTAAACCATATCTTAGCATCACCCTTTAATGAGAACGGAAATATTTTGAGTATATAGAGGTAACGCAATCTCTCATCATTAGTGAACAGGGCAGCTATATCATTTAACTTAGTAAGATGTGCCACAACAGTTTCAGATTCATAGCCATCAAACGGATCAGATTCAACCAAAGTAACTATATCAGGATCAACATAGAACTAGCTCCAATTCATCAATGTAATGTAGGCATGTATTCCGTATATAGTCATACGTGCTTATGGAAAAGAACTTGCATGACATCTTTTGTCCTACCCTCCCGTGGCAGCGGGGTCCTATTGGAAACTAAGGGATATTAAGGCCTCCTTTTAATAGAGAACCGGAACAAAGCATTAGCACATAGTGAATACATGAACTCCTCAAACTATGGTCATCACCGGGAGTGGTCCCGATTATTGTCACTTCGGGGTTGCCGGATCATAACACATAGTAGGTGACTATAGACTTGCAAGATAGGATCAAGAACTCACATATATTCATGAAAACATAATAGGTTCAGATCTGAAATCATGGCACTCGGGCCCTAGTGACAAGCATTAAGTATAGCAAAGTCATAGCAACATCAATCTCAGAACATAGTGGATACTAGCGATCAAACCCTAACAAAACTAACTCGATTACATGATAAATCTCATCCAACCCATCACCGTCCAGCAAGCCTATGATGCAATTACTCACGCACGGCGGTGAGCATCATGAAATTGGTGATGGAGGATGGTTGATGATGACGACGGCGACGAATCCCCCTCTCCGGAGCCCCGAACGGACTCCAGATCAGCCCTCCTGAGAGGTTTTAGGGCTTGGCGACGGCTCCGTATCGTAAAACGCGATGATTTCTTCTCTCTGATTTTTTCTCATCGAAACTCAATATATGGAGGTGGAGTTGGAGTCGGAGACACAACAGGGGGCCCACAAGGTAGGGGGCGCGCCCTAGGGGGGGCGCCCCCCACCCTCGTGAGAAGTTTGTGGGCCCCCTGGTCTTCATCTTTGGCGAGGATTTTTTTTATTTTTTCTAAGATGTTCCGTGGAGTTTCAGGTCATTCCAAGAATATTTGTTTTCTGCACATAAAACAACACCATGGTAATTCTGCTAAAAACAGCGTCAGTCCGGGTTAGTTCCATTCAAATCATACAAGTTAGAGTCCAAAACAAGGGCAAAAGTGTTTGGAAAAGTAGATACGACAGAGACGTATCAGGCCCCTTGCAAGGGTCTTGAATGCCTTGTCGATGAAGATGGGTCGTACAGACCTGCCAGCCCAGCCACGCCGTGGGCCGCACGGAGGCAAGTCTGGGGACCCCCGTTCCCAGAACGCTGACAGTGCCCCACTCACTCCCCTCGCCCTCTCCGCCTGCTCCTCGCTCTCCCCTCATTCCCCATCTTTGCCCGAGCGCGGTCGCCGCCGTCCTCCGTCGTTATCGCAGCCACCAGCGGCCCCACGCTCGCTGACCCTGTCGGTGAGCTCCGCCAGGGTTGACTCCTTCGACTGGTGGCCTCAGCTGGAACTCGGAGGCGCTGCAGCACCGGATCCCCTTCATGCCCATCTCCGACTACCGTCGTTCTTCACTGGCTCCGGCGACGCCCACTGCTGCTACTAATCCTCCAAGGGCCACCGTATGTGTCGCTCGGTGATCCCCTCTTCCTTCCCCATCTCTCTGGTCGCTCTCACACGCTTGCTAGCTACTTCCTACGCAGCTCCCGACCGCACCGCTCCTCGGGCACGTCGCCGGCGTGTCTCCGTCGACCATTTGGTCACGTGCTGGTGCCCAACACGCTCGCCGCGTTGCGTAGTACCTCCCATGCCCTTTAGTTCACGCTCTTGCGCGTTGTTGCTGCCATTGCGTCGATGTCCCGAAAAGCACCGCCGCCTCCACTCGTCGCTGGCGCAGTTCCGGTCACCCCCGAGTCCAACCGACCACACCGCGCGACGCGGCATCGAGCCCGCGTTCGAATGCGACCAGCCGCGGTCGTTTTGGATCCCCGTAGCACGATCCTCGTCCACCGCGCTCGTCACCGGCGTTGTTTGCGACCATCCCCGTGTGTTCCGACGACGTAGATAGACGCGGGGCACTCTCCTCGTTCGAATGCAAGAAACAACGCTCGATTTGGTGTTCCGTAGACGAATCCCCACGCTCGTCGGCGTTCGGCCGCCGCGCGCGAGCTCGCCGGAGCTACTCCGGCGGCTCCGCTGAGCTGGCACACTTGGGGCCACCCCCTGGGTCACTGCCAGTGGGGGCCCGCCCCCTGTTGACTAGTTGACCTAGTCAACTGTGCTGATTGGGTAGCCCCCAGCCTCTGACGTGCGGGCCCCACCACTTAATCCTCTAATCAAAACGTTTTTTATAATTAAAATTAATTAGTTAGTTAATGAGTCACTGATAGGTGGGGTCCAGCAGCTAATTAACTCTCCTTAGTTAAAATAAAACACTGTTAGCCCCTATGTCTATGATAGTTGGGACCCACTGGTCAGTTTGACCTGGTCAGCCGTCCTGTTGACTGCTGACATCACAATGATGTAATGCTGACGTCATAATTCTATTTATGATAATTTAGATAATTCTAGAAAACGATTAAATCTTTATAAAATAATAGAAAGTCATCCGTAACTTGCATGAAAATGTTTTCTACATGAAAGTTTCTCAGAAAACGAGACAAAACCGAATACGCTACCCACATATGTGTCAGATGCCTCTAACTATCTGAACATGAAACTTTTCCCCTCCGGTCATCTGTCTGACACAGGCCCGGAACCGGGAAAACATTCCCGGTTGAATTCCCCCTTTACCTATATCGTGTAGCCATACGTTAGGTCACACCCGACACAGCATATTGCCATGTTATGATTTGTGATGCTTTGTTTGTTTTATATTTATTGTTTCTTCCCCCTCTTCTCTCCGGTAGACCCCGAGACCGATGCCGCCCCTGTGATCGACTATGTCGATAACACTTCTTCCTTTTCAGTAGAGCTTCCAGGCAAGCAAACCCCCCTTGAGCATTCCGATATCGCCCATTTCTTTCCCTCTCATGCTTGCATTAGAACTGCTACTGCTTTCTGTATGATCCTACTCTGATGCCAGCTTGTTTTTGTTACCTGCTTATTGTTACCTACCTGCTTATCCTAACCTGCTTAGTATAGGTTGGTTAGTGATCCATTAGTGACCCCGACCTTGTCCTTGTTGCCCCGCTTTATGTTCGATGACTCGATCAACGTGATTGACGTCCAGGCCCCGACACCGCACATCACCCCCCTAGTTGTACGACTCTGCAGAGTTACTATCGAGTGCCGAGGGTGACACCTCATACATCACTCCTGATGAGAT
Source organism: Triticum urartu (assembly GCF_003073215.2). Lineage (NCBI taxonomy): Eukaryota > Viridiplantae > Streptophyta > Magnoliopsida > Poales > Poaceae > Triticum > Triticum urartu. Next base: position 386,933,180 of record NC_053022.1, on the reverse strand, counting down.
CTCTATAGTGTAGCTATTCGGTCGTGGTCATCGAGGGTGATTTCCTCCTTCACCACTTCCGATACGACTCTGTCGTGCAACCCCACAAGTGTGAACCTCGAGGGTGGTTCCTCTTATGTTCACCTTGATGATTACATCGAGTGGAATCCACCGAGGGTGGTTCCTCAGGGTTTCCCTTGGTGTTAGACACACAGTTACTATGGTTACTATGACTTTACACTGAACCATATTACTAAAGACAGGTCGGCCCTGAGGGGTACCCACGCAGGCTTATTTGCGAGTGATGTGGAGTTAGGTTGACCCGGAAGGTGCCCGCGAGATACTTACGAGGCATGGCCGGGCATTCTTAGCCCTTGTCGCAAGTACTCGAGACAGGGCGACGGGGTCACATCTTTCGTGAGTCTCTGCTTGTGACCGCACTACCAACACACTAACGGTTTGGATATTTGATCCAAGGGGCCTCTGGCCTGATAGCACTAACCATCACGTGGGCATAGTATGGGAGTTTTGCGTCGTATGCATCAGCCAAAGCTTATTAGACGTGAGCGATTGAGCGGCGCGAGCCGAGTTGGACTGCGTAAGCACCTGCCTTTTTAAGGAGGTAGCTAGGTCTGCTCATCGGCCGCGTTTGCAACATGCAGGAGTTCCCGGGGCGATGGCCCATGACCCCTGGTGGCATAGGTTTAGTCCGGCGTGCTGACCTCTCTATTAAGCCTAGGTCGGGGTGCGGCGTATTGTTTGGCCGAGGCCGGGCATGACCCAGGAAAGTGTGTCCGGCCGGAGTTAATCGAGCGTGGTGGGTAAGTTGGTGCACCCCTACAGGGAAGAAAACATCTATCAATAGCCTGTCCTATGGTAACGGACAATTGGAGTTGTATCCTGATCGATACAACTAGAAATGGATACTTGAGGTGATAACTGGATAGTATGGCTCTGGGATTGCTTTCTCGCAGGGAGTCGGGAAAGGATCTCTGGCCGAGGTTGATAACACTACTACTACTTTACATTATGTTGATCTGTACTCTTCTAAATGCTGCAAGATGCTTGAAGATGCTAGTCTTCGATAGGCTAGGCTTTCCCTTCTCTTCTGGCATTCTGGAGTTTAGTCCACAGATACAACCCATTCGTTTGATACAGATGCATACCTAGTTTAGATCCGATGTAAGTCTTGCGAGTACTTTGGATGAGTACTCACGGTTGGTTTGCTACCTCTTTTCCCGCCATACCTGATTGTTGCGACCAGATGACGGATCCGAGGAGACAGATGACACCACTGATGATTACTACTACCCCGAGGGTGCCTACTACTACGTGACGGCCGCTGACGACCTGGAGTAGTTAGGAGGCTCCCAGGCAGGAGGCCTTGCCTTTTTGATCGTAGATGCTTTTGTGCTAGCCTTCTTAAGGCAGACTTGTTTAACTTATGTCTATACTCAGATATTGTTGCTTCTGCTGACTCTTGTGTCTTCGAGCTTATGTATTCGAGCCCTCGAGGCCCCTGGCTTGTAATATAAAGCTTGTATTATTTTAATTTGTGTCTAGAGTTGTGTTGTGATATCTTCCCGTGAGTCCTTGATCTTGATCGTACACATTTGCGTGTATGATTAGTGTATGATAGAATCGAGGGCGTCACAAGTTGGTATCAGAGCTGACTGCCTGTAGGTAGCCCCCTTTCCAACTCCTTGGCCGAAGTTGAGTCTAGTCACTGAAAAACTTTTACTAACATGGCAGTGTGTCTTACGGACCCACGTCGCCATTGGGTGGTATTAGGATCTTTTATTCCTCGACCAATACTCTGGGCCTCTGATCTCTCTTCCATTCGGGATAAAAGAATTTACTAACTCTAACATTAGGATCCCGTGACCACATTCACCCCAAAGTTGGATAAGTCATAGTTATTCCTTAGAATAGAATTCTAAATAGTACACACACTGTCGTGTTGACTACTATGTGGTATCCAACGTACCTCTTTCATTATGCATGTTAAATCATGAATATCCTTGTCTTTGCAAATGCTCAATGCTAAACTACCCCTGTTACATGTTAGCGGGATGGTTAGACCCGCTGGTCGTGGCCGTACTGGCCACGCTCCACCGCCGCCTGAATTCATGGCCGAAATGATGCAACAATTTGAGTTGAATCGCCAGGTCATGGAAGGAATAATGGCTCTGTTTCCTTGTCCGAACATGAATCAACAGCCAACCCCAATAACTCTGCAGGACTTCATGCGCCTCAACCAAACCATCTACCACAGCTCAACTCAACCCCTTGATGTTGATGACTGGCTCCGCGACATCAAGTATGAAATGGAGTTTGCTAGTGTGGCCCTTGCTAGCTATGTCACATTTGCATCATTCTTTCTGAAGGCTCCCGCTGCTCAATGGTGGGACAGCCACAGGCGTACCCTGCCAACTGGAACAGTCATCACATGGCCGGATTTCCAAGCTGCCTTTCGTGCCCGCTTCATTCCTCAGGGAATCATGGATAGGAAGAAGCGAGATTTCCGCAACCTCACCCAAGGCAACAAGTCTGTAGATGCTTATCAGCATGAATTCTTGGACTTGTCCCATTACGCTGAAGAAGACATTTCAACTGATGCTCGTAAGCAAGAAAAGTTCCGTGACGGACTTCACCCTGACATCAAACTAGCACTCCTGGTGCATGACTTTGCTGATTTCGCCACCATAATGAAAAAGGCTATTCAGGTTAAGACTAGTCTTTAGGAACACCAGGGATCCCTCAGGTGCAGCCATGACGCTGGCTCATCTTCGGGCCCGTCAGCACAGAAGCGTCGGATATGGATCCCCCATAGCATGTATCGTCCAACTGCACCTGCACCAAGATAGTCCTATGCTGCACCTCGTCTTCACCCTCCACCACAGAGGCAGCCTCTTCGAGCTGTACCACCCCAAACTCCTACTCACAATCCCAATGATGGTATGTGCTTCAAGTGTGGCCTTCCAGGTCACCGTTCTAGGAACTGCCCTCGGAATCAAAATCAGCTGGCTCTGACTTCTAATGCTCGTGGTATCAATCAACCCACAACAAAAATTCCCGACCTTATGGTCATGGGCAGGCTAACAACATTGATCTGAATGAAGCTCAAGACCAGCCTGCTACTGTCATGGGTACTTTTCTAGTTAATTCAGTACCAGCATCTGTCTTGTTTGATTCAGGAGCATCGCATTCTTTCATATCAGAAGATTTTACATTCATGCATGGCATTAAATACGAAGAGATACACACTCCACTAGTGGTAAAGACCCCTGCGGGCCAATGCCAAACCTCCATGGTTAGCCACAACGTTTCAGTTGAAATCGAAGGGTTGGAATTTTTTGCCTCCCCCATTATTCTGAAGTCTTCCAATATTGACCTCATTCTGGGAATGGATTGGTTGAAAGCACATACGGCTTCTATCGTTTGTGCCACTAAAACCGTCCACCTTCTACACCCTTCAGATGAGATAGTAAGCTACAATGCTAGTCTAGTTCAAAATGCCGAGGCCCGGCTCTATCTCCTGAATGCATTGAACACAACACCTCTTGAGGGAATTGAGACAATTCCAGTTGTTTGCGACTTCCTAGACGTCTTTCCAGAAGAACTTCCAGGAATACCTCCTACTCGGGCTGTCGAGTTCGTCATCGACTTGAAACCAGGCACCATTCCTATCGCCAAACGACCCTACAAGATGCCACCTCATGAGCTCCTTGAACTTAAGCAGGAAATCGACAAATCTCTTCGCAAGGGTTTCATTCGTCCAAGTTCCTCTGCTTGCTGAGCACCTTCTCTCTTCGTCAAGAAGAAGGACGGAACGAACCATTTGGTCCAAGACTACCATCCTATCAACCAAGCTACAATTCAGAACAAATATCCCCTTCCTCGGATCAATGATCTGTATGATCAACTGGCTGGTTCATCGATATTCTCTAAACTCGACTTGAGGTTGGGTTACCACCAGATCCGTGTTTGTGAAGAGGATGTTCCAAAGACCGCATTCGTCACTCGTTATGGTTCTTATGAGTACACCGTCATGTCTTTTGGCTTGACCAATGCTCCAGCCACATTCTCTCGTCTGATGAACTACATATTCATGGATTACCTCGACAAGTTCGTCGTAGTCTATCTGGATGATATCTTGGTATATTCGAAGAACAAAGAAGAACATGCTGAATATCTTTGACTTGTTCTAGAGAAGCTTCGATGACATCAACTTTATGCCAAGTATTCCCAGTGCGAATTCTGGTTACCCGAAGTCACCTACCTTGGTCATGTCATCTCCAAGGATGGTATTGCCGTCAACCCAGAGCGCGCTCAGGCTATTCTTGAATCCTCTGAAGACTGTCAAGCAAGTCAGAAGCTTTCTCGGACTAGCCAGCTATTGTCGTCGCTTTGTCGAGAACTTCTCCAAGATCGCCAAGCCACTGACCAATCTGCTTCACAAGGGCGTTAAGTACGTTTGGACAGAAAAATGTCAGGAAATTTTCCAGGCACTCAAGGACAAGCTGACATCTTCCACAGTGCTTGCTCCCCCTGATTCTCGCAAGGACTTTGTCATCTATTGCGATGCTTCACGTCAAGGATTAGGTTGTGTCCTAATGAAAGAGCGCAGAGTGATTGCTTATGCCTCCTGTCAAGTGCGTCCTCATGAAGAGAACTACATTTATTAAGAGCTATGCAAGCTGAACCTTCAACTAGTTCCACAGGGTTCTCTGAATAACCTTGTCCTGGAACCAACTCTTCTCAAAGTTATTAAGTCTGCACAAGCCAAAGATGCTCATGTTGATTTGATGAAAAAGGATCTTGCCTTAGAGAAATCCAGAGATTTCTCACTCGGTGAAGATGGAACCTTATACTTCAGAGATCGCATAGTAGTACCCCGGTTCGAGCTTATGACAGAGAAGGTGACGAAAGAAGCGCATGACACCTCTCTCTCTATTCATCCAGGAAGTACCTAGATGTATCTAGACATCCGTCAGAAGTACTGGTGGTCTAAGATGAAGCAAGACATTGCTTGATATATTGAAGAATGTGACGTTTGTCGTCGCGTCAAAGCAGAACATCAAAAACCGGCTGGACTTCTACAACCACTTCCGATTCTTGAATGGAAGTGGGATAAGATTCAGATGGACTTCGTCACTGGACTTCCCAAGTCTCAGAAAGGTAACGATGCTATATTTGTTGTCATCGACCAATTCTCGAAGGTTGCTCACTTTCTGCCAGTCAAGGAGACTATCACTGCTAGTCAATTAGCAAACTTGTATATCTCCAGAATTGTGTCACTCCACAGCATTCCGACGGAGATTAGTTCAGACCGCGGCAGTATATTCACATCGAAGTTCTGGGATAGTTTCCAAGAGGCAATGGGAACTCATATTACGTGGAGCACTGCTTATCATCCCCAATCCCAAGGCCAAGTCGAGCGAGTCAATCAAATTCTTGAAGACATGCTTTGAGCTTGTGTTATTTCTTTCAGCAAGAAGTGGGAAGAATCTCTCCCTTATGCGGAGTTCTCTTATAACAACAGTTATCAAGCCAGCTTGAAAATGGCACCCTTCAAGTGCTTTATGGACGTAAGTGCCGAACCCCTCTGAATTGGTCAGAAACTGGGGAACGGACGCTCATTTCCAGACATTATTCAACAAGCTGAAGAGCAAGTTCGCATTGTTCGGGAGAATCTCAAGGCGGCCCAGTCCCGCCAGAACAGCAACTATGACCGAAAACACTGGGGTTCGACTTATCAACCTTGTGAACAAGCTTATTTGCGTTTCAATCCTTTGAGAGGCATTCATCAGTTCGGAGTTAAGGGCAAGCTTGCTCCGTGCTACATTGGTCCTTTCCGCATTCTCTCCCGTCGTGGACTGGTGGCTTATCAATTGGAGTTGCCACCTCAGTTCTCTCACGTCCATGACGTCTTCCACGTGTCGCAACTTCGTCAATGCTTCAAGGATCCAGAACGTGAAGTGGATCCAGAATTGATTGAAGTTCAAGATGATCTCACATACAAAGAGCATCCGATCCGCATTCTTGAAGAAGCTGAACGTCGAACACGCCAAAAGGTTACCGAGTTCCTCAAGGTGCAATGGTCAAATCATACTAAGGATGAAGCCACTTGGGAACGCGAGGATAACCTCCGTGCCGAATACCCCAATCTTTTCCCTTCTACCGCTTAATTCTCGGGAGCAGAATTTCTTTTAGAGGAGGAGAATTGTAACACCCCTATGTAATGGAGCTACAGTAATCCATCATGATGATGCTAAGCTACTGAGATTTGCAATGATAATCATGTTGGGATAATATCTCATTTCAAATTCCTTCTTTGAATTCCATTCAACTTCAAAGTGCAAAATGAAGTTGATCAAAACTTGTTGGAAAGATGTTCACCTTTTAGCAAATAATTCAAAACTATTTGTTGTTAAGGAACACAACATCATCATAAACTCTAAATGGGCCAAATGCTTTTAAACACAGCCAAAACAGCCTTTTAATGCCCTATTCTTTTTGAATAAATCCAAAGGGATTCAAAACATTCCCAACATTTTTGTGGCAGTGGACAATAATTCTTTGGAATTGTTTTAGCTAGTGGCATAATTTTGCAAAGTCATTTGTGGCAAAATAAAATCGAAAAGTTAATGGAAAAAGAGAAACAAAAAAATAAAAAAATAAAAAGGAAAATCAGAGGAGAGAGAGAAGGCCCCTGGCCTCCCCTTAGGCTTCGGCCCATCCCAGTAGGCCGGCCCACCTACCTCTCCCCGGTCTTGTTCCCCCTCCCCCTGTTCAATCGACTGAGGGCGCGCGCCCACGCGTCGCCGCCGGACCAGCTCGCCTTCTCACGCCGTCTCGGAGTCGCAGGCGAGGGGATAAGACCCCGACACCTCGGTCCTCTCCCCTGCACCCCACTCACTCCCCTCACCCTCTCTGCCCGCTCCTCGCTCTCCCCCTCATTCCCCAGCGACGCCCGAGCACAGTCGCCGCCATCCTCCATCGTTGTCGCGGCCACCGGCGGCCCCGCGCCCACTGACCCTGTCGGTGAGCTCCGCCGGGGTCGACTCCTTCGACTGGTGGCCTCAGCTGGAGCTTGGAGGCACTGCAGCACCAGATCCCCTTCGTCCCCATCTCCGACTGCCGCCGTTCTTCACCGGCTCCAGCGACGCCCGCTACTGCTACTAATCCTCCAAGGTCCACCGTGTGTACCGCTCGGTGAGCCCCTCTTCCTTCCCCATCTCTCTGGTCGCTCTCACACGCTCGCTAGCTACTTGCTCCGTAGCTCCCGACCGCACCGCCGCCCGGGCACGTCGCCGGTGTGTCTCCGTCGACCATTTTGTCACATGCTGGTGCCCAACGCGCTCGCCGCGTTGCGTAGTACCTCCCATGCCCTTTAGTTCACGCTCTTGAGCGCTGCTGCTGCCGTTGCGTCGATCGCCCGAAAAACACCGCCGCCTCCACTCATCGCAGGCGCATTTCTGGTCAGCCCCGAATCCAACCGACCACACCACGCGACGCGGCATCGAGCCCGCGTTCGAACGCGACCAATTGAGGTCGTTTTGGAGCCCGGTAGCACGATCCCCGTCCGTGCCCGAACTGCCGTCCGCCGCGCTCGTCACCGGCGTTGTTTCCGGCCATCCCCGCGTCTTCCGACGACGTAGATAGACACGGGGCACTCTCCTCGTTCGAACGCAAGAAACAACGCTCGATTTGGTGTCCTCTACTATTTGGTGTCCCGTAGAGGAATCCCGACGCTCGCTAGCGTTCATCCGCTGCGCGCAAGCTCGCCGGAGCTACTCCAGCGGCTCCACTGAGCTGGCACACCTGGGGCCACCCCCTGGGTCACCGCCAGTGGGGCCTGAGCCCCCTGTTGTCCAGTTGACCTGGTCAACTATGCTGACTGGATAGCCCCCAGCCTCTGACGTGCAGGCCCCACCGCTTAATCCTCTAATTAACACGTTTTTTATAATTAAAATTAATTAGTTAGTTAATGAGTCACTGACAGGTGGGGTCCAATAGCTAATTAACTCTTCTTAGTTAGAATAGAACATTGTTAGCCCCTATGTCTATGGCAGTTGGGACCCACTAGTCAGTTTGACCTGGTCAGTCGTCCTGTTGACTACTGATGTCACAATGATGTAATGCTGACGTCATAATTCCATTTCTGTTAATTTAGATAATTCCAAAAAATGATTAAATCTTTAGAAAATCATAGAAATTGATCCGTAACTCGGATGAAAATAGTTTCTACATGAAAGTTGCTCAGAAAAATGAGACGAACCCGAATACGCTACCCACATACCTATCAAATGCCTCTAACTATCTGAACATGGGACTTTTCCCCTCCGGTCATCTGTTTGACACAGGTCCGGAATCGGGAAAACATTCCCGGCTGAATTCCCCCTTTACCTATATCGCGTAGCCATACGTTAGGTCACACCCGGCACAACATATTGCCATGTTATGCTTTGTGATGCTTTGTTTGTTTTATATTTATTGTTTCTTCCCCCTCTTCTCTCCGGTAGACATCGAGACCGATGCCGCCCCTATGATCGACTAGGTCACGACACTTCTTCCTTTTCCATAGAGCTTCCAGGCAAGCAAACCCCCCTTGAGCATTCCGATAACACCCATTTCTTTCCCTCTCATGCTAGAATTAGAACTGCTACTGCTTTCTGTATGATCCTACTCTGATGCATAGCTTGTTTTGTTACCTGCTTATTGTTACCTACCTGCTTATCCTAAACTGCTTAGTATAGGTTGGTTAGTGATCCATCAGTGACCCCCACCTTCTCCTTGTTGCCCCGCTTTATGTTCGATGACTCAATCAACGTGATTGACGTCCAGGCCCCGACACCGCACATCACCCCCCTAGTTGTACGACTCTGTAGAGTTACTATCGAGTGTCGAGGGTGACACCTCATACATCACTCTTGATGAGATCTCTGTAGTGTAGCTATTCCGTTGTGGTCATCCAGGGTGATTTCCTCCTTAACCACTTTCGATACGACTCTGTTGTGCAACCCCTCAAGTGTGAACCTCGAGGGTGGTTCCTCTTATGTTCACCTTGATGATTACATCGAGTGAAATCCACCGAGGGTGGTTCCTCAGGGTTTCCCCTGGTGTTAGACACACAATTACTATGGTTACTATGACTTTACAATGAACCATGTTACTAAAGACGGGTCGGCCCTGAGGGGTACCCGCGTGAGCTTATTTGCGAGTGATGTGGAGTATGGTTGACCCGGAAGGTGCCTGCGAGATACTTACGTGGCGTGGCCGGGCATTCTTAGCCCTAGTAGCAAGTACTCGAGATGGGGCGACGGGGTCACATCTTTCGTGAGTCTTTGCTCATGACCGCACTACCAACACACTAACGGTTAGGATATTTGATCCGAGGGGCCTCTGGCCTGATAGCACTAACCATCACGTGGGCATAGTATGGGCGTTCTGCATCGTATGCATCAGCCGAAGCTTATTAAACGTCAGTGACTGAACGGCGCGAGCCAGGTTGGACTGCGTAAGCACCCGCCTTTTTAAGGAGGTAGCTAGGTCTGCTCACCAGCCGCGTTCGCAACGTGCAGGAGTTCCCGGGGCGATGGCCCATGACCCCTGGTGGCATAGGTTTAGTCCGGTGTGCTGACCTCTCTATTAAGCCTAGGTCGGGTTGCGTTGTATTGTTTGGCCGAGGCTGGGCATGACCCAAGAAAGTGTGTCCGGCCGTAATTCATCGAGCATGGTGGGTAAGTTGGTGCACCCCTGCAGGGAAGAAAACATCTATCGATAGCCTGTCCTACGGTAACGGGCACTTGGAGTTGTATCCCGATCAATACAACTAGAACTGGATACTTGAGGTGATAACTAGATAGTATGGGTCTGGGATTGCTTTCTCGCAGGGAGTCGAGAAAGGATCTTTGGCCAAGGTTGATAACACTACTACTACTTTACATTATGTTGATCTGTACTCTTATAAATGCTGTAAGATGCTTGAAGATGCTAGTCTTCGATGGGCTAGGCTTTTCCCTTCTCTTCTGGCATTCTGGAGTTTAGTCCACACATACAACACATTCGTTTGATACAAATGCATACTTAGTTTAGATCTGATGTAAGTCTTGCGAGTACTTTGGATGAGTACTCTCGCTTGCTTTGCTACCCCTTTTCCCCCATACCCGATATTTGCGACCAGACGACGGATCCGAGGAGCCAGACGACACCACTGATGATTACAACTACCCCGAGGGTGCCTACTACTACGTGACGGCCGCTGACAACCTGGAGTAGTTAGGAGGCTCCAGGCAAGAGGCCTTGCCTTTTCGATCATAGATGCTTTTGTGCTAGCCTTCTTAAGGTAGGCTTGTTTAACTTATGTCTATACTCATATATTGTTGCTTCCGCTGACTCTTGTGTATTCGAGCTTATGTATTCGAGCCCTCGAGGCCCCTGGCTTGTAATATAAAGCTTGTATTATTTTAATTTGTGTCTAGGGTTGTGTTGTGATATCTTCCTGTGAGTCCTTGATCTTGATCATACACATTTGCATGTATTATTAATGTATGATTGAATCAAGGGCGTCACACCCGCGTACTCCTGATAAGTCTTTGAGCAAGACCATACTTTATTCAGGATTCAAATGTCGATTGGGCACACCGTGAGTCAGGCTCACGGCAGCACAAACAATCCAGTGGCTCCGGCTAGTTTCATTGAAGAAGACACTTTGGCTTGGCAGCCTACAAAAGCCTCGAATCTCTTTGATTTCTTATTTGTGTTTGGCTTTTTTGTTGTTTTCTGATTTTTGTAAGTCAGGCCCAGCTGCCCTGTTTATGGCTCATATTTGAAGCATACTTTGGGTTTATACAACCTGTCAGGAGGATAGACTCTAAATCGCCAAAGCGTGATGAATCCTATGGTTGGAGGTATAACTCTAACACCTCTCAATTGCACGAAGCTAATAAGCCGGCAGTTTAAGTATATACTACAGGTATGTCATTTTACTTACCAGTTGTCAGACCGGCTCTGGTTATGGACTATTCGTCCCCAGCGGCTTTAATTGGGTATCATGACCCGCCCGGCCGTAAGCCACCAGGGCCCTTGTGTTTTCTTTGTGTGCAGGATAATAATAATAATTCAAATTTGCATAAATCAAAGACTATCATACCCAGAATGATTTTTTTAAACCAGTGGACCAGCAGTATTACGCACAACAGAAACATGCACGATGGCACGACAAAGACAAGTTTTAACTACCCTATTACATGGCTCCATGAGCCAAAAGGAGATCAAGTGTTTTTCCAAAGATTAAGTCTCTAAATCGCCTGGCGGTTCAATCTTCTTGACCTTGCCGATGGGAGGCCTCCGGTTCATCCCTTGTCGGTTCTTCTTCCTCCTCCGCCGTTTGGAAGATTGGTTTGGACCAATCAAAGCCACGCAAGGCAAAGAATTCAGCTTCGTCGTCAATTAGATTGGATGGGTCAATTTTAGGAGCGAAAGTGTGCTTACGAATCGGCGAGATTAAGTCCATCACTTTGTACACGGGCGAGACTAAGCCGGCTGGTATTTGGAGAGGCTGGTTTCTTCGGCAATGACTGTCACATGGGGACGGATTGCTTTAACACAAGCAGCAAAGTCCAGTTGATCAAAAGAAGTACTGTCCTCCTTCAGGCTTGGATATCCTCTGGCTACATCAGCCGGGTCTAACTCCGGTACCCATGCCTTAGAATGGCTCAAGGCCGTCACAGCACCGGCTCTCGCACACGACCGTTTTATCTCTTGAATCCTAGTGGGAAAGATTGATAATTTCTTCAGCACATCGCTTAACAGATTGGATCCTTGATTAGTTGGGGAGATGGTAGCCAATGTTTGTTGAGCTCCGGTATAGAATTGCTCGACAAGAGTATAGAACGCCTTGAGCTTCACGAGTGTGTCTTGGTTAAGTTTGCTGCTCCTGGGACCTGAGTAAGTTACAGATTGGTTAAATGGCGGCTTACATTATGACAACAAGTACTCACTTTGGATGAATAACAAGGCGACTCATCGAAGATAGCAGAAACCATCTAAGACACACGGTGTTTTAAGCCGGAGAGCTCAGTGGTCACCTCCTGAAGAGTTTCTTCTGCCTTCTCGGCCCGTTGCGTTAAGGTGGTCTTTTCTTCAACCCAAGTCTTTTTCTCCGCCTTAAAGCTGGTTTTCAACTTTTCTGACTCAGCCACACTAAACTGGAATTTCGACTCGGCTTTCTGGGTCTCATTTTCTTGAGCCGCCAGCCGGGTCTTGGCATCGTTCAGTTGAGATTCCAATTCAGCAGTAGCAGCCTGCATGCAACACAGATTTATCAAACATATTTCATGGCGGATTACAATAATATAAGTCCCAAGTCCTTTGCAAGCAACAACACTTGGCACTTAGGTGCTAATGTCTGTCGAAACAATTTTCCAAAGAAACGGCTCTTATAAATAAAGTCCCAAGCACTTTGCAATAAACACTACTTGGCACTTGGGGGTTAATGCATATTGCTTGTGTCTTCGTAATGATGAGCCGGATGTGCTGTAAACAGTCTCAGCTGACTCATGGGGGCTATGCAGTTAAACTCTACTTTCTTACACAGTGATAAATAGGACCGGCTCATTCATACTGATTAAACTGGCCCTTGGGGACCACGAATGCAAAATTACGCTATTTCAGCATCCGGTTTAGTTTAAACCGAACGTGGAGGGATTCTAGGATAGAAGCTTGTGATTCTTCTAAGTCTATAGATTATTCATTCTTATCATAATTAGAAGACTTGGGGGCTAGCAGGATATACATAACTTATGTAAGCTAGATCACATACCTCATACTTCTGGTGCATCTATTTCACCATCTCAATTTCCAAATCACAGCTGGAGTGTACTTGATTGAGATAACCAGACAATATTTCACTTCTGCTGAATTGAGCATAGTGGGAGATGTCAAACCTCACTTTCTATCTCTCCAAGACTTCTTGCTTGGCAGAATGTCTGGCTAACACAGTTGGATTCCTTGGTTTCGTAAAACCAGTGCTAGTGATCAGAATGTCATCAGCATAAGTCTTTGGCGGTTTAGGCGAGCTTGACGGTTCAGGATCAATGTTCGTTTGATCAACAAGAAGTTCAGGCATTTCAGCTTGAGTGTTCGAAGCAGGATCTTCTGATTGTTTTTCAGAGGCTTCTGGTGCAGAAGCTTGCTGTTCCGGCTCAGCAACTTTAGGGTCTTCAACTGGCTTGGACAGCTTTGCTCTCTTGTTAGGATTTGCTTGCCCACTGAAAGAGTTAGGACAAATCAGTATAATGGTGAGGGTATAAAGGTGTAGGATAAAGATAATTATTTTTACCCGAGGGCAGTCTTAAAAGCCGACAGCTGGGTTTGAGATGAATCGCCAGAGGAAGAACGAGAAACCTCCTGCAATTTTGAGTCAAAGGAATTGAGTGGCTGGCGAAAGAGACCTGCTAGTAAATAAAAGAGTTAAGGTTAAAAAGAATCTCATTTTGGTGTTTTCGAGGAGGGGGAGTGTTTGGTAACCCGGAGGATAATTCTTCACCTCCGCTGGTCTGGGTTTGACGTTGATTCTCGTGTTGATGTTGTTTCAAAAGAAAGTGAGGATCTAAATAAGCAAAGAGGTGTGAAAACCTTACTTTCCGAGTTACTCGCCGAAGTTTCTGTCTTGGCAAAGGTTCTGAGTCGGAGGAAATAATAGTTACCTCTTCTTCAACTGCTTGGCTGGCTCCCGTGTCATACTGATAATAGTCAGTATCAATAAGATGGTTGAAAAACAAGCCAAGAGAGTCAAGGGCTACCTCTGACTCAGAGGTGTCATCCAGCTTAAGCAGATCAGAGGCGCTTGGTTTTTTCTTCTTCTTGGTGGTCTTCTTGATGGTTTTCCTGGCGGCTTTCTTGGCAGCCCTGGCCTTCTTGGCAGCTTCATGATCATATGCTTTCTTCCAAAATCAGACTTAGCCTGTACAAGTTATCAAAGGTTGAGTAAAATTCTTGAATAAGGAGGTAAAGGTAAATAAGTTCAGAGACTCACATCCGGTGGTGGGTTAAGCTCGCAAAAAGGGGCCAGACCCGTTTTAAGGCAATCTTCTGGATCTTCATTCAGAAGGGACTTAACCATTTCGTTTACTGCCTCGTCAGCTAATGTTGCAGAGCTATGGCACGATGCATTGTTTACATCACTAGTGTAAGTGCACATTATACTGGAGCGGCGACTCAAAGGGATGATCCGCCAAGAAACCCAACACCTGACCAGGTCAACACCAGTTATGCCATTTCCTAGTAGAGCAGTAACCTTTGCAATGGTAGGAGCAATTTTTGCCCACTCAGTGGTGGTAAGCTTCTGAGGAAGATTGCGCTTTGAGTCCAGGGGCTTGACACGGTAACCCGGCAGTGGGTTCTCTCTAGCCGGAGAGGTATCTTTGCAGTAAAACCACGTTTGATTCCAATCCATCGGGTGACTCGGCAGGAGTGCATCAGGGAAAATGGCGTCTCTTCTGCGTTGGATTGATATCCCGCCAAGTTCTAAACTGGGTCTGTTGGTGAACTAATTTTGGCGGTTCAAATAGAAATACTCTCTAAAGAGATCAGTGCTGGGCTCCTTTTGAAGATATAATTTGCAGAACACTTGAAAGTTACAAATGTTTGACACAGAATTGGGTCCAATGTCTTGAGGATGGAGTTGGAATAAGTGCAGAACATCCTGGAAAAATTTAGAGTTGGGCGGTGAGAAGCCCCGGTTCATGTGATCTGTGAATACAATGACTTCGCCATCCTTTGGCTGAGGTCTTTCCTGGCCCGGTTTAGGGATGCGATAATGCATAACACTCTTTGCGGGCAAGTATCCGACTTTCACAAAGTCTTTGAATGTGCCTTCAGTGATGATGGAGGGGACCCAATTGCATGTGTAAACTGTCTTTGGCGGCATGGTGAAAGAAGAAAAACCTAAAAGGAGGAAGTAATTTGCCGGTTCAAATCAATTAGTGAAAGCACAAGTTAAAAGTTGCAGTATACATTCAGAATGGCGGCTTAAGTGAGGACTAATGACATATGGTTGATTATAAGCCGGACATTTAAGCCGCCATGACATATACAGGTATTCAAAATCCAACAAAGGATAAAATTCTACTAAGTATTGGACAAACAGGGTTCACAGATTAAAGCTATAAGTTGGGATCTGCAACTGTTCAGAAAAAGGAAATAAATTCTAAACCTACAGAGGCGGCAGCAGAAAAGTGGAGGTGCCCCAGAGGAGATCTGTCGCGATGAGGGTATGTTCTAATATAAAAAACGGGCCCTAAAACTGCTACCGCACAGGACCTATGTTATTTTCAGATTAAAGCTACGCAATCTAGAAAGGAGAAAGGGAAGAAACGGTGATGAACACTGAAACCCTAAGAACACATCTGTTACGGGGAAAAAGGAGACTTACTGATGCTGATGAGACAGCGGAGGAGTGTCGCAGTGTTCTAGTCTGATTCAGGGTGATGCAGCGGCCGGAGTTGAGGTAGAAGACGAAGGTTGACGGCGGCGGAGGTCATGTGGGCTAGTGCTTCGAGAGGAAGAAGAAGACGAGAAGGAGAAGAGAGGAGAATGAGAAAGGGGCGGTTTGACCCTATTTATAAGGGAAAGAGTAGACAGGTGGGCGTGAAAAATGAGGAGGCCAAATAATGATTATCCAACCGATTGAACGCCTCGATTTTCGGAAGGTCATTAAAGATAAAGATCCGTTAAAGATACGTTATGTCATGTGCGAAGTTAATGGCAGATGACGTCATGGCGGGTTGCCAAAATTTCTGAAGATGACGTCATGGCGGGTTATAATGTTTTACAACAGATGAAGAAGGATATGTCTAAGTGTCGAGATTGACATGAACAAGTTCAAATCAACCTAGGGCCTAATGTTGGGGATATTACGATCATGTATGACACACCCAGGAGGGGCCGGGTCAACCATTATGGCGGTTCATCTATTATGAAGCCCAAGAGTGTACTAAGATGGCGGTTCATAGATAGGCTTGTAAGAGGCCCAAGTCCAGAGGCGGCTTAAGGCCCATAAGTGTAAACCGCCATGTATGAGTAGACTTGTAATGTAAGGCATGTAAGATACGTCACCGAGCCGAACACGTTGTATGAGCCGGCCAGGACTCTGTAGGCCGCAGGGCGTCAACCCATGTATATAAGGGGACGACTCATAACCCACAAGTATAGGGGATCGCAACAGTTTTCGAGGGTAGAGTATTCAACCCAAATTTATTGATTCGACACAAGGGGAGCCAAAGAATATTCTTAAGTATTAGCAGCTGAGTTGTCAATTCAACCACACCTGGAAACTTAATATCTGCAGCAAGGTATTTAGTAGCAAAGTAATATGATAGTAGTGGTAAAAGTAGCAAAAGTAATATTTTTGGTTTTATAGTGATTGTAACAGTAGCAACGGAAAAGTAAATAAGCGAAGAGCAATATATGAAAAGCTCGTAGGCATTGGATCAGTGATGGAGAATTATGTCGGATGCGATCAATCATGCAACAGTTATAACATAGGGTGACACAGAACTAGCTCCAATTCGTCAATGTAATGTAGGAATGTATTCCAAATATAGTCATACGTGCTTTATGGAAAAGAACTTGCATGCCATCTTTTGTCCTACCCTCCCGTGGCATCGGGGTCCTATTGGAAACTAAGGGATATTAAGGACTCCTTTTAGTAGAGTACCAGACCAAAGCATTAACACATAGTGAATAGATTAACTCCTCAAACTACGGTCATCACCGGTAAGTATCCCGATTATTGTCACTTCGGGGTTAACGGATCATAACACATAATAGGTGACTATAGACTTGCAAGATAGGATCAAGAACTCTCTTATATTCATGAAAACATAGTAGGTTCAGATCTGAAATCATGGCACTCGGGCCCTAGTGACAAGCATTAAGCAAAGCAAAGTCATAGTAACATCAATCTCAGAACATAGTGGATACTAGGGATCAAACCCTAACAAAACTAACTCAATTACATGATAAATCTCATCCAACCCACCACCGTCCAGCAATCCTACGATGGAATTACTCATGCACGGCGGTGAGCATCATGAAATTGGTGATGGAGGAAGGTTGATGATGACGATGGCGACGGATTCCCCTCTCCAGAGCCCCGAACGGACTCAGATCAGCCCTCCCGAGAGAGTTTAGGGCTTGGCAGCGGCTCCGTATCGTAAAACACAATGAATCCTTCTCGATGATTTTTCTCTCCCCGAACACAAATATATGGAGTTGGAGTTGAGGTTGATGGAGCGTTAGGGGGCCCACGAGGCAGGGGGCGCGCCCAGGGGGTAGGCGCGCCCCCACCCTCGTGGACAGGGTGTGGGCCCCCTGACGTGGATTCTTCTTCCAGTGTTTTTATATATTCCAAAAATAATCTCCGTTGATTTTAAGGTCATTCCGAGAACTTTTATTTCTACACAAAAATAACACCATGGCAATTCTGCTGAAAACAGCGTCAGTCCGGGTTAGTTCCATTCAAATCATGCAAGTTAGAGTCCAAAACAAGGGCAAAAGTGTTTGGAAAAGTAAATATGACGGAGACGTATCAACTCCCCCGAGCTTAAACCTTTGCTTGTCCTCAAGCAACTCAGTTGATAAACTGAAAGTGATAAAGAAAAACTTTTACAAACTCTGTTTGCTCCTGTTTTCGTAAACATGTAAAGCCATCATTCAGGTTTTCAGCAAAGATCATGAACTAACCAGATTCACAATAACATTTAGGTCTCATGTTTACTCATATCAATGGCATAATCAACTAGCGAGCAATAATAATAAATCTTGGATGACAACACTTTCTCAAAACAATCATAATATGATATAACAAGATGGTATCTTGCTAGCCCTTTTTGAGACCACAAAACATAAATGCAGAGCACCTTTAAAGATCAAGGACTGACTAGACATTGTAATTCATGGTAAAAGAGATCCAGTCAAGTCATACTCAATATAAACTAACAATAATACATGCAAATGACAGCGGTGCTCTCCAACTGGTGCTTTTTAATAAGAGGATGATGACTCAACATAAAAGTAAATGGATAAGCCCTTCGCAGAGGGAAGCAGGGATTTGTAGAGGTGCCGGAGCTCGGTTTTGAAATAGATATGATTAATATTTTGAGCGGTATACTTTCATTGTCAACATAACAACCGAGAGATCTCGATATCTCCCATGCTACACACATTATAGGCGATTCCCAAGAAGAATGGTAAAGTTTATACTCCCCCACCACCAACAAGCATCAATCCATGGCTTTCCCAAAACAACGGGTGCCTCCAACTAACAACAACCCTGGGGGAGTTTTGTTTGCAATTATTTTGATTTGATTTGAGCATGGGACTGGGCATCCCGGTGACCAGCCATTTTCTCGTGAATGAGGAGCGGAGTCCACTCCTCTTGAGAAGAACCCGCCTAGCATGGAGGATACAGACAACCCTAGTTGATACATGAGCTATTCGAGCATGCAAAACAGAATGTTTATTTGAAGGTTTAGAGTTTGGCACACACAAATTTACTTGGAACGGCAGGTAGATACCGTAAATAGGAAGGTATGTTGGACTCATATGGAATAACTTTGGGGTTTATGGAATTGGATGCACAAGCAGTATTCCCGCTTAGTACAAGTGAAGGCTAGAAAAAGACTGGGAAGCGACCAGCTAGAGAGCGACAACAGTCATGAACATGCATTAAAATTAATCAAGACCAAATGCAAGCATGAGTAGGATATAATCCACCATGAACATAAATATCGTAGAGGCTATGTTGATTTTGTTTCAACTACATGCGTGAACATGTGCCAAGTCAAGCCACTCGAATCGTTCAAAGGAGGACACCACCCTATCATACCACATCATAACCAGTTTAATAGCATGTTGGCACACAAGGTAAACCATTATAAACTCCTAGCTAATTAAGCATGGCATAAGCAACTACAATCTCTAATTGTCATTGCAAACATGTTTCTTTCATAATAGGCTGAATCAGGAATGATGAACTAATCATATTTACAAAAACAAGAGAGGTCGAGTTCATACCAGCTTTTCTCATCTCAATTAGTTCAGCATATATCGTCATTATTGCCTTTCACTTGCACGACCGAATAGTGTGGATAATAATAATAGTGCACATGCATTGGACTAAGCTGGAGTCCGCAAGCATTCAATTCAAGAGAGAAGACAAGGTAATATGGGTTCTCTGTTAGATCAACAATAATGCATATAAGAGCCACTCAACATTTTCATTATGGTCTTCTCCTCTCGACCCCCAAAGGAAAGAAATAAAACAAAACTATTTACACGGGAAAGCTCCCGACAAGCAAAAGAAGAACATGAAATCTTTTGGGGTTTTCTTTTAATTACTACTACAGGCATGGAAAGTAAACTAGTTAAAAGGTACAACTAATTTTTTCGGTTTTCCTTAAGGTTTTTCAAACACATAAGAAGAAAGGTTAAAAGTAAAATAAACTAGCATGGATGATACAATGAAAAAGTATGAGCACCGACAACTGGCATGAGTGTGTGAACATGAATGTAATGTCGGTGAGAGATACGTACTCCCCCAAGCTTGCATGCCTGCAGGTCGACTCTAGAGGATCCCCGGGTACCGAGCTCGAATTCGCCCTATAGTGAGTCGTATTACAATTCACTGGTTGGCGATCTCCTCCGGATTCCACTGATAAACAGACTAACGGTGAGGATCAGATGGTGGCTCCGGTAGGCATGAATGGCCTCCGGCAGAACAAGGTACATGCATGAAAATATGTTGAACAAAGAGGGCGTAGGCAAGGTACTAAACTCACAATATTTTTTGTTAAATATCAATTTATATTTGGGTGTCTTCTTCAAATCCTTAACAATAAACTCATGTGCTACCATACTCTTATAATCTAGAACAATAGGAGGCAGCAACTTTTCCTCTTTCTCATAATGTCTGATAGGTATATTAAAGTGTGTAGCAAGGTGCGAGGCAAAGATGCCTTCGAGGATGGGGCCCTTAGTACGGTTCAGATTTAATCGTTTAGCAATAGTAGTGCCTAAACTGAAACTAGTATCCTGAAACAAGGCATGGCGCAAAATAACAATATCAGGGGCACTAAGGTTTCCACAGTTCCCATGACCAATTAAGCATCTACAAGCAAATATTGCGAAGTAACGTAGAACAGGAAAATGTATGCTAGTGATTCTCACATCGGAAACTTTCCTCGTTTCCCCTACATCAACCATATCAATAAATCCCTCCACATCATTACGATGTGGTTCCTGTATGCTGCCCTCAAAGGGTATCAAACAGACCCAACAAAAATCATAAAGTGACATCTCCTTATGCTCATCATATAAATAAAATTCCACCGAAGGTGGTGATCTCCTAGCATGGAAATGAAAATTTTGCATAAAGATATTGGTGAGTAAGAGATACTGTTCATGCTGGTCGTGGAGGAAGACGGTGAAGCCTGCATTCTCAGCCAAATGATAAAAATCTTCATGAATCCCAGCTTCTCTCAAGAACTCCTCAAACTAAGGAATATTAAGGCCTCCTTTTAATAGAGTACCAGACCAAAGCATTAACACATAGTGAATACATGAACTCCTCAAACTACGGTCATCACCAGTAAGTATCCCGATTATTGTCACTTCGGGGTTAACGGATCACAACACATAATAGGTGACTATAGACTTGCAAGATAGGATCAAGAACTCCCATATATTCATGAAAACATAATAGGTTCAGATATGAAATCATGGCACTCGGGCCCTAGTGACAAGCATTAAGCATAGCAAAGTCATAGCAACATCAATCTCAGAACATAGTGGATACTAGGGATCAAACCCTAACAAAACTAACTCAATTACATAATAAATCTCATCCAACCCATCACCGTCCAGCAAGCCTACGATGGAATTACTCACGCCTGACGGTGAGCATCATGAAATTGGTGATGGAGGAAGGTTGATGATGACGATGGCGACAGATTCCCTTCTCCGGGGCCCCGAACGGAGTTCAGATCAGCCCTCCCGAGAGAGTTTAGGGCTTGGCGGCGGCTCCGTATCGTAAAACGCGATGAATCCTTCTTCCTGTTTTTTTCTCCCCGAACAGGAATATATGGAGTTGGAGTTGAGTTCGGTGGAGCGTCAGGGGGCCCATGAGCCAGGGGGCGCGCCCAGGGGGGGTAAGCGCGCCCCCACCCTTGTGGACAGGGTGTGGGCCCCCTGAGGTGGATTCTTCTTACAGTATTTTTTATATATTCCAAAAATAATCCCCGTTGATTTTCAGGTGATTCCGAGAACTTTTATTTCTGCACAAAAATAACACCATGGCAATTCTGTCGAAAATAGCGTCAGTCCGGGTTAGTTCCATTCAAATCATGCAACTTAGAGTCCAAAATAAGGGCAAAAGTGTTTGGAAAAGTAGATACGACGGAGACGTATCAACGACCCGGCAACGGCTTAGGACAAGAAACATCAGATCGAAAGCCAGGCAAGCGTCTTTGCTCCCTGGTAATCGAAACCCTAGCAATACCACCTCAAACTGGAGTAGACCTTTACCTTCACCGCAAGGGGCCGAACCAGTATAAACTCCCTGTGTCCTTTGTCCCATTTTATCCCCTCTAAGATAACCTCGTCGCGATGGCTCCACAACTAAGTCCTTCCATGAGGACATCTGCCGTGACACTTCCACGATAGTTACACACCTCGGTCATATCATCGTAGAGCTTAGGCGAAGCCCTGCGCTGGTAACTTCATCATCACCATCGCCACGCCGTCGTGCTGACGGAACTCTCCCTCATCCTCAACTAGATCAAGAGCTCGAGGGACGTCATGGAGCTGAACGTGTGCTAAACACGAAGGTGCCGTACGTTTGGTACTTGGATCGGTTGGATCGTGAAGACGTTAGACTACATCAACCGCGTTACTAAACGCTTCCGCTTTCGGTCTACGAGGGTACGTAGACACACTCTCCCCTCTCGTTGCTATGCACCTCCTAGATAGATCTTGCGTGATCGTAGGAATTTTTTTGAAATACTGCGTTCCCCAACAATAAGGGGGGAGCTAGAAGCAAGCGGCATTCGTCCCGGTGCTCCAACTCATACTCGTCGGGCGGCTCCCCATGCTCCAATTGCAACACTCGCCGGCGGCTTTCCGGTGATGCATCGTAGCGCTCGTGGTGCGACTCCCGGTGCCGTGAGATCAAAGCAGAGAGGAGGGCTAGTTGTGCGATGTGGGGGGAGTGGTGCGTATGTTGACTATTCCATGGGCTCAGAGGAAGGATCGAGCGGTGCAGTCGGACTGATCAAACGGTTAGTGCGGCGGCTTAAAATATCCTGGCATCAGCCAGATGATTGGTAGTAGCCGCCTTTGGCGAGCACCATACGCCAGAGCTTTCGCGTAGGGGCGATCCTAATGGGCCGGCCCATGAAGTGTCACCAAAAAGTGAGCAGAAAAATCCCTAAAAAAATTGCGCTCCCGGGAATCAAACTCACAACCACACACTGGAGACATGGTGTTCCTTACCACTTGAATTGTTGGGTGTATGTCATTTTTAGGCAGAGTGTAAGTTTAAAATTAAATACAGTGTCAGATTAACAAAAAAATACTAGACGTTTGTTAGAAAAATCGTAAACATTTTTATTATATAAAATGCGAATAATTTTTGGAACTGTTAATAAATTTGGAAATTCAAATACAATTTTAAAATATGATTGTTTATATATATATATATATATATAATTTTTTTAATATACACCGAACAATTTTTCAAATAAGCATTGAACATTTTTTTGTGATCTACGCTTTATAATGTTTAAATACACATTGAAGTTGTTTGTTATATATGTTGACCAATATTTAAATACACATTGAGCATTTTCATGATATATGCTGAACAATTTATAATATACTCGGAACAATATTCAAAGGCACATTGAACATTTTGTGATATACGCTGAACAATTTTGAAATACACAGTGAACATTTTTAAAAATACGTTGAACATTTTCTTAATACAGGGTGAACTTTCCTTAAATATACATGAACATTTTTGTATATAATCACACAATGAACTTTGTATAATACACGAAAAATAAAGCAAAATAAAAGAAATAAGTATTAGCGAAGCCACGTCCTTTTGATGCTCTACTTGTCACATGTATCCCTAAAAAAAACTTGTCACATGTTTTTTGTTTTTCAAAATATGGGAGGGGCTCTGCGCATTTTAATCTATACCTATTAATAAATGAATTAGTGCTTCTGCGTGCCCGTCGCGAAATTCCCCCTAAAGGTTCCATGATTTACATCCAGTGCCACCGATAAGTGAAAAAACAATTTGGTTTCCTTCAAGTCGTTGGTCGTCTCTGTTTGTTCATGTTCAACTATCCGCTCATGGACCATGAGTGAACAAGAGCCCAACTTGCCATAGCGATGCTCTTCTGATCGGGAGACTTGAGTTCGATTTCCGCTACTCCCCTTTTTCTGCTTTCTTTCTTTCCGAATTCCAGTTGGCGTAATATACAGCTGCCTTGCCCAAGGGTCGCCTAGCAGATCGACTGCACAAATTTTCAATTAGGCCGAACTACCCTCTATTTAGTTTTCTCTTCTTTTTTTGGTAGATTTACATACTTTTTAAATATTCATATCATTCAAAGCTTAACACCAAATTTAACATGTTATATATAAAAATCGCTCAGAAAAATGTGTAGATTTTAAATATGCTATTATCTTGAATGTTAATAATTTTTCAAATTATGCTTAGGATTCACCTTTAATTAATACTTCTCTTTAGATGGGGTATTTTGAAAATGTTTATTATATATGTTTCCTACCCATTTAAATCGACTAGATAGGATAGGTCGATGCTCTTACAAAATCTATCATTGGCACCACAGGGGATGTTCATATTTAGCCATTTAAAATGCCTAGCTGGCTTTTGTTCTTTTTTACAGAAAAATCTACTAGATAGCTTTTGTTCCTTTTTAAAGAAAATTACTATCTACTCCCGGCCAGCACACCCGTTGCGTAACGCTACTGTCGAGTATCGCTACCCATCGCCATGGCGACTAGGGTTTTCACTACTCCAACGGCCCTGTCGTCGTTGAGTCCCCCCTATCTGTCCGGCACATGACCCGCGGCGGTCTCCTCGCGCCACCCCTTGGGCTGAACAAGGGGATGGTTGGTCCGTCCACCCGACCTTGGGGTTCTGGCGGAGGTGGAGGCGACGGAGGTGTCAGATCGCATCGGAGGTCTTCTTCTGCATGGTGTATTGACGCCATGATTGCTACTCCAACTAATGACTGTTCTGAAATTGTGAAATACATGGACGCTGATCCTGATAAGGCTAATGTGGCTGATGGTGCTGAACCTGTTCCTATCAGGAAGAGGACGGGTGCAGGTCTGGGAACGACTACATCTGATCCTTCCCCTACTCCAGCTGACAAAACATCACAACCTCCTTTGACAAGCTTCAGTTTGGTGCCTCCTAGTCCTCCTCCAAAGCAAGAACCGAAGAGGCCTAAATTGGTTCAGTCTAGTAACTCTGCAAAAATATTGTCATCATCGGCGGGTTCCTTTGAGGAACACCGCCGGGAAAAATGAATCTAATAAGTTGGAATTGTCGGGGTGGGGGGAATTCCCGGACAATTCGTGATCTAGCGACTATGGTACAGTCGCATTCCCCCAAATTGGTGTTCTTGTGTGAAACTAGGCAGCAAGCTGAGAAGATGAGAAGGAATAGAGGTTGACTTGGCCTTCGGGGCTTTGAGGGTGTTGATAGCAGGGGCATGAGTGGTGCTTTGGCCCTTTATTGGCATGAATCATTGGTATTGATGATAGATACATTGATGCCTTGGTGAGAATTACAAGTGACAACCCACAATGGAGAATAATGTGTGTTTACGGTGAACCGTGAGTGGAGAATAGGCACATTATGTGGTCGAAATTGGAGGGTCTTGCTACATTATCTGATGTGCCATGGCTAGTTATTGGCGATTTCAATGAAGCAATGTGGGATTTCGAGCATATATCGGTTACTCTCAGGCTGGAGGTGCAAATGATCGCCTTTAGGGACACCTTGGAAACATGCGGTCTTGTTGACTTAGGCTTTTCAGGAGTTTCTTTCACTTACGATAACAAAATGGGAGGCCAGGCAAATGTGAAAGTGCGCCTTGATAGGGTTGTGGCATCGAATTCCTGGCGTAATGTCTTTGCTTGTTCGTAGGTGAGGCACCTTGTCTCACCATATTCAGATCATCAACCTTTACTGCTCATAGGGGAGGCGAAATCTTGACATTTTGGCTCAAAATGTAGGCAATATAAAATATTATGGGAGAGAGACTTAACCCTCCCAGAAATTATCAAAGAAGCATGGGTATCTTTTGGTGTGGTGGACAACCTTGGCAAGCTTCGAGATGGACTTGATTCTATGATGAAAACCCTTCGGTCATGGGGAAAGAAGAAGTTTGGCAACATCACGAGATAATTAAATAAATCTCGTGCGCAACTGGAGGAGCTCATGAACATGAATGCTGAGTGGGAAAAGATCCAGAAGGTGACTGATAGGATGAACGAACTCCTTTATAAGGAGGAGATGATGTGGCTTCAGAGTTCAAGAATTACTTGGCTCAAGGAGGGGGACAGAAATACCAAGTACTTTCAGAGTAAAGCTGTTTGGCGAGCCCGAAAGAATAAGATTCGTGAGATCACCGATAACGATGGTATAGTTCACCCAGACATTCCTGCTATGAGAGGTTTGATAAATGATTAATTTAAAGCCATATTTAGTGCTGACCCTAACCTTGATGCTTTGGCGGTGTTGGACTTGTTTGAGTCTAAAGTCATAGAGGATGACAATGACCGCCTTTCCGCTGCCTTTTCTGACCAAGAATATTCAAATGCTATGTTTCAGATCGGGCCACTCAAGGCACCGGGACCGGATGGTTTTCTGGCCAGATTTTTTCAGCGCAACTGGGCATTTTGAAAGAAAGTATAGTGGCTGTAGTCAAGGATTTCTTTCCCACTGGTATCATGCCTGAAGGAGTAAATGATACCTCTATTGTGCTCATCCCCAAAATTGCTAATCCCACCAGACTTACTCACTATAGACCGATAAGCTTATGCAATGTACTCTATAAGGTTATATCAAAATGCTTGGTGAATAGGCTTAGGCCTCTGCTTGATGATCTTATCTCTCCGGAGCAGAGTGCCTTTTGAAGGAAATATGCCCTAGAGGCAATATTGTTATTTTTATTTCCTTATATCATGATAAATTTTTATTATTCATGCTAGAATTGTATTAACCGGAAACTTAGTACATGTGTGAATACATAGACAAAACAGAGTGTCCATAGTAAGCCTCTACTTGACTAGCTCGTTAATCAAAGATGGTTAAGTTTCCTGACCATAGACATGTGTTGTCATTTGATGAACGGAATCACATCATTAGAGAATGATGTGATGGACAAGACCCATCTGGTATCTTAGCATAAATGATTGTTTAGTTTTATTGCTATTGCTTTCATCATGACTTATACATGTTCCTCTGACTATGAGATTATGGAACTCCCGAATACCGGAGGAACACCTTGTGTGCTATCAAACGTCACAACATAACTGGGTGATTATAAAGATGCTCTACATGAGTCTCCGATGGTGTTTGTTGAGTTGGCATAGATCGAGATTAGAATTTGTCACTCCGTGTATCGGAGAGGTATCTCTGGGCCCTCTTCGTAATGCACATCACTATGAGCCTTGCAAGCAATGTGACTAATGAGTTAGTTGCGGGATGATGCATTACGGAATGAGTAAAGAGACTTGCCGGTAACGAGATTGAACTAGGTATGATGATACCGACGACCGAATCTCGGGCAAGTAACATACCGATGACAAAGGGAACAACGTCTGTTGTTATGCGGTTTCACCGATAAAGATCTTCGTAGAATATGTAGGATCCAATATGAGCATCTAGGTTCCGCTATTGGTTATTGACCGGAGATGTGTCTCGGTCATGTCTACATAGTTCTCGAACCCGTAGGGTTCGCACGCTTAATGTTCGATGACGATTTGTATCATGAGCTATGTGATTTGATGACCTAAGGTTGTTCAGAGTCCCGGATGATATCATAGACATGACAAGGAGTCTCGAAATGGTCGAGAGGTAAATATCGATATATTGGAAGGCTATATTCGGACATCGGAATGGTTCCGAGTGATTCGGGTATTTTTCGGACTACAAAGAGTCACGGCAATTCGCCGGGGGAAATAGTGGGCCTTAATGGGCCATACAGGAAAGGAGAGAAGGGCCTCAAGGGTTGGCGACACCCCCCCCCCATGGCAAGTCCGAATTGGACTAGGGAGGGGGTGGCGCCCCCCTCTCTTTCCTTCTCCCTCTCCTACTCCTTCCCTCTCTCCCCTCTTGGAAAGGGAAGGGGACTCCAACTAGGATTGAGAATCCTAGTTGGACTCCCCCTATAGGCGCGCCCCTCCTAGGCCGGCCTCCTCCTCCTCCCTCCTTTATATACGTGGGCAGGGGCACCCCAAAGGCACTCCAAGATTTGTCTTAGCCGTGTGCGGTGCCCTCCTCCACAGTTACACACCTCGTTCATATCGTCGTAGTGCTTACGTGAAGCCCTGCGCCGGTAACTTCATCATCACCGTCGCCACGCCGTCATGCTGACGGAACTCTCCTTTGGCCTTAACTAGATCGAGAGCCCGAGGGACGTCATCGAGCTGGACGTGTGCTGAACGCGGAGGTGCCGTACATTTGGTACTTGGATCGGTTGGATCGCGAAGACGTTCGACTACATCAACCGCGTTACTAAACGCTTCCGCTTTTGATCTACGAGGGTACATAGACACACTCTCCCCGCTCGTTCCTATGCATCTCCTAGATAGATCTTGCATGATCGTAGGTAATTTTTTTGAAATACTGCGTTCCCCAACAGTGGCAGCAGAGCCATGTCTATGCGTAGTTGTTATATGCACGAGTAGAACACAAAGGAGTTGTGGGCGTGGGTATATAGATATTGCTTGTCGTTACTAGTTGTTTCTTGATTCGGTGGTATTCTTGGATGAAGCGGCCCGGACCGACATTACATGACCGCGTTCATGAGACTGGTTATACCGATGTGCTTTGCACACAAGTGGCTGGCGGCTGTCTGTTTCTCCAACTTTAATTGAATCGGATTCAATGAACAGGGTTCTTTCTGTAGATCAAAAAGCAATCACTATACCACGTTGTGGTTTTTGTGCCGTAGGTAAGAACAGTTTTTGCTATGCCCGTAGCAGCCACGTAAAACTTGCAACAACAAAGTAGAGGACGTCTAACTTGTTTTTGCAGGGTATGTTGTGATGTGATATGGTCAAGACGTGATTATATAAATTGTTGTATGAGATGATCATGTTTCTGTCACATCCCTAGCTTCTGGTGCTGCCTAGTATTTGCATCTTGCTTGCATCATGTTTAAATTTTTGAAACTTGAATTGAGGAAATTTGGAAGCCTCAAATTTTAATTCAAGAAGGGCAAAGAACCCTGGAAAATTGCATTCAATGTTTCTCAAAATGTTCTTATTAACTATTTAATATTTTTGGCAAGGCTTTTGCACCAAACAAAAAATAATGAACATTTGTAGGAATATTTTGGGCACTGAATTTAAATCATTATTGTATTTGAATTTGGAATTATATTCATAATATATAGAATATATTTTCAAATAACTTTGAAATGTTTTATGTGCTTTTGGAAAAGTCCATCTAGCAACATAAAATTGTTCAGAGGATTTTTGGCACTGGTTTGAAACTGTTGGAATTTCAAACAGTGGCAAGATTCAAATCAAAACAGAAAACAGAATAGAAATTAAACCAGAACAACAAAACTCACCTGGGCTTCTTACCTGTAGCAGCAGCCCACCAGCGCCCCCCCCCTTGTCATCTTCCTCCTCTGCCAGAAGGACTGGGCGCGTGGTCGCCCCGCGCGCGCACGCTCTCCGCCAGCTCCTGCTTGCCGCTTCCCCGGGACGCCCTGGAGACGCCACGCGCGTCCCCGAACCAGACCGCTCACTCCCGTCCTCTCTCCCCTGGCTCTCTCTCCCTCGCCCAGCCGAACGAGCTCGTCGCCGCCGCTGGCCGATGTCGCGCCCACCGGCGTCCATGTGCCCACCCACCGTGCTCGGAAGGTCCGTCGTCGAGCACTTCATCTTCGAGATGAAGCTGGGGACCATGGATGCCCTGCAGCCTCGTCACTGTCGCCATCTTCCTCATCTGCCCCGACGGCCGCCGTCGATCGATTCGCAGCAACCAGCGCGTCCCCGAGCCCGCTGACCTACTATGCTACTTCCCTGTGAGCTCCTGATCTTCTTCCTTTGCTCGCCCCCTCCGTTCCCATGCCTAGCTGCCTCCCGCCATGGCCGCAAGCTTCTGCCGCCGGCCATGATGCCACCATGGCTACCGCTAGCCGTGCTCGTGCCCTAGCACCTCAACGCGTTCCTGGAACTCCCAGGAAGCTAACCCACCCACCGGCATGTCCTGTAGTGCACCGCAACGCCGACCCCGAGCTTGACCGAAATACGGCCGCAGCGCTTCTCGCCGTCGGCGTCGTTTCCGTGCACCCCAGCCACCGCTGCTTGCTGCGTTGGAAGCACGCGAGCGTGCTCTTCGCGTAGAGCCAAACCCCGCCGCAAACCACGGCCTGTAGCGCGAGCCCGAGCATCTCCGGCGTGCCGCCGCCGTCGGCTGCGGGCACCGGCGGTTAACCCCGGATTAGGTGACGTGGCTTCATTAGTTTAGGGTTACTCACATGCTTAACTAACCCCTGGTCACTGACAAGTGGGCCCAGCCCTACTAACAGGTTTCGTTTAGGTTAATTAGCCATGTTAGTTAACTGTCTCGATGACAGGTAGGCCCCATGGGTCGGTTTTGACTTTGGTCAATGCTGACGTCACCCTGACGCAGTTAATCATTTTCTGGATTTAAAATAATTCAGAAAATTCCAGAAATTAGTATAATCTTCTAAAATTCATAGAAATTCAACCGTAACTCCAAATGAAATAAGTTATATATGAAAAATGATCAGAAAAATCCAATCTATCCATCTGTACCATTTTCATGCATGTTAGAACAACTTATGGTTGCTGTTTAGGCCAAATCATATAAATGGCATTTAAACCCTCACATATGGAGTTTGAATTTCAACCTAGGATTCAAACCAACTCCATTTAACATGTTGCTAGTTGCATTAGCTCAAAACACAGCATATTGACATGTCATGATCATGCATCATATTGCGCATTGCATTGACTGTGTTTTCCTTCTCTGTTGCCGGTATTTGTTCCGCCTCGGTGGAAGCTGTTCCGACGCTATGATCGATGACACCGATGAAGAGCTATACTATCTTCAGAAGTGCCAGGCAAGCAAAACCCCCTTGTTCATTCCGATACAATCCCACTCTCTCACTCGTGCTCTTTTTTACTGCATTAGGACAACAACGATTCAATGTTACATGCTGCGGTAGTTGAACCCCTTTCCTCTGCATGACCTGTCATTGCCATAGTAAATAGATGAAACCCACTAGCATGAGTAGGAGTTGTTTGAGCCCTGATGTGCCTACTCATTCATGCTTGTTGTCATGCCTGCTACTGCTTAGAGTTGAGTCGGGTCTGATTCATCGGGAATGAATTGGAATGTGGTGAACATGTCCTACTGTTGAGAGCTAAGTGTGTGAACACGATTTGGTAAAGGTAGCGGTGAGAGGCCATGTAGGAGTACATGGTGGGTTGTCTCATTGAAACCGTCCTCAGGAACTGAGTTCTGTGTTTGTGATCCATGAACAGTTACTACCACACATTGGGCTCCGGGCGCTCCAAGCTCTCTTGACTTATTAATCAACTTGATCTCTATCCAGGAGTTGCAACTAGTTTCTGGTGTTTGTAGGTAGTGTTAGTAGTCTACCAAGTGGCACCCGGTACAGGTGGGCTTGGGACAGACTAGGCACAGTGGCCCGGTGTACCAAGTGGCACCCGGATGGTGGGCTTGGGAACCCTGTACACATCGTTTGGGGCCGTGAGCGACACCCCGGCCGGATCTCCTTACGGATGGAACCCAAATAGGCGATAAACCTGGACTAGAGACTTGTGTGGTTAGTCAGGTCGTGGCCGACTCCCTCACCAGGCTTCCGCTTGAAGGTTGCCGAGATACACGATGTGTACATGGTGGTAAGTAGCGAGAGCGTGTGTGAAGAAGTACACCCCTGCAGGGTTATCATTATCTATTCGAATAGCCTGATTCCTCGGATATGGAAACTTGGACCCCTTGCATAGTTCATAGACAAGTGAAAAGTGGATACTCTAGAATGCGCAAGATAAGCGTGAGTGCTATGGATGGCGTTCTCGTAGGGAGACGGGAGCGGATCCATAGTGGTGTATTGGTATGGTGAATTTGTGGACTCGTGTGCACCACCTCAAAAGGGTTACTTGCAGTCGTAGTTTAGGTTAGCCACTGAGTCAAAGCTGGCTTGCTGCAGTCAAACTCCACCGCCCCTTTGTTGATACTGATGCACATGTAGCTAGTTCTGATGTAAGTCTTGCTGGGTACATTTGTACTCACGTTTGCCTATTTTATGTTTTGCAGAGAGACGTCAGTCTCGCTAGTAGTTCCGTGTGGACTTCGACGTTTAGCTTGATACCTCAGCTACGATCTTGTGCCCTCGACAGGATCTGGTAGATAGTCAGGCTTCTCAGCCTTTTTCATTTGTAGATGTCTGTACTCAGACATGTTAAGCTTCCGTATGTGTTTTGACTTGTATGCTCTGATTGTTGGGTCATGAGACCCATGTTTGTAATATCTCGCTCCTCGGAGCCTAAGGAATAAATACTTAAGTTGTAGAGTTATGTTGTGATGCCATGTTGTATTTACACATATCGAGCATATTGTGTGTATGATTGAAATGCTTGGTATGTGTGGGATCCGACAATCTAGTTGTTTATCCTTGGCAGCCTCTCTTATGGGGAAATGTAGTCTAGTGCTTCCATGAGCCATAGTAGTCCGCTACAGCCCGGTTCACCAGAGTCCTGCTTGCCCAGCACTACTGCTTAGGACACTTGACTAGCCGACATGTGTTTCACTTCGTTCCTGTGTCTGTCCCTTCGGGGAAATGTCACGCGGTGACATCCGGAGTCCTGCCTAGCCTGCTACAGCCCGGGTTCCCGGAGTCCTATTAGCCCAGTGCCACAGCCCGGATTCACACGCTGCTGACCGACATGCTCAATGTGATTCATGTATGTCTGTCCCCATAGGTTAGTGCCGCTTTGGGTTCACGACTAGCCATGTCGGCCGGGGTTCTCTGTCATATGGATGCTAGCGACACTATCATATACGTGAGCCAAAAGGCGCAAACGGTCCTGGGACATGGTAAGGCGACACCCGTGGGAATACCGTGCGTGAGGCCGCAAAGTGATATGAGGTGTTATCGGCTAGATCGATGTGACTTGGAATCGGGGTCCTGACAGTTTCGTAACACAGTTATCGGCAACTAGCAGGAGCCATATGGTTGTTGCTTTTTTGTATGAATTGCAATCGCCATGTAATTGCTTTACTTTATCACTAAGCGGTAGCGATAGCCGTGGAAGAAATAGTTGGCGAGACGACAACAATGCTACGATGGAGATCAAGGTGTCAAGCCGGTGACGATGGTGATCATGACGGTGCTTTGGAGATGGAGATCAAAGGCACAAGATGATGATGGACATATCATATCACTTATAATGATTGCATGTGATGTTTATCCTTTATGCTTCTTCTTTTGCTTAGTACAGCGGTAGCATTATAAGATGATCTCTCACTAAATTTCAATGTATAAGTATTCTCCCTGAGTATGCACCATTGCGACAGTTTGTCGTGTCGAGACACCACGTGATGATCAGGTGTGATAAGATCTACATTCACATACAACGGGTTCAAGCCAGTTTTGCACACACAGAATACTCGGGTTAAACTTGACGAGCCTAGCATATGCAGATATGACCTCGGAACACTGAGACCGAAAGGTCGAGCGTGAATCATATAGTAGATATGATCAACATAGTGATGTTCACCATTGAAAACTACTCCATCTCATGTGATGATGGGACATGGTTTACTTAATATGGATCACGTGATCAGTTAGATGATTAGAGGGATGTATATCTAAGTGGGAGTTCTTAAGTAATATGATTAATTGAACTTAAATTTATCATGAACTTAGTCCTAATAGTATTTGCACATCTATGTTGTAGATCAATTGCTCGTATATAGCTTCCCTGTTTTATTTATGATACGTTCCTAGAGAAAACTATGTTGAAAGATGTTAATAGCAATGATGCGGACTAGCTCCGTGATCTGAGGATTATCCTCATTGTTGCACAGAAGAATTATGTCCTTGATGCACCGCTAGGTGACAGACCTATTGCAGGAGCAGATGCAGACGTTATGAATGTTTGGCAAGCTCAGTATGATGACTACTTGATAGTTCAGTGCGCCATGCTTTATGGCTTAGAACTGGGACTACAAAAACGTTTTGAACGCCACAGAGCATATAAGATGTTCCAAGAGCTGAAATTGGTATTTCGGACTAATTCCCGAGTCAAAAGGTATGAGACCTCTGACAAGTATTTTGCCTACAAGATGGAGGAGAATAGTGATAACCCACAAGTATAGGGGATCACAGCAGTTTTCGAGGGTAGAGTATTCAACCCAAATGTGACAGCCTGGTTTTTGACCTCTCTTATTTGTTTGAGTTTTCATTTGAAATTTTTTGAAACATGGTGTTTTTGAATCTTTTCATTTGGACTTAAACACTTGGGCATCCTTGTCTTTCACCCAAGTGTTCATTTCTCTCCCAAACCATCATTTCACTTCTGATCCACCACAAAATAATCTTTGGAATATTTTTCTTAAATGAAAAATATTCATTTTCTCTCTAAAACCCTAAGCCAAATCAGTTTGCTCCAAAGCAACACAAATTTTTATGGCTCGGAAAATTCTGAGATAATTCACAAATATTCTAGAGACCCTAGGGCACCTCCCTGAGCAAAAATATTTCATCACTTTTTGGAATATTTTTGCTACAGAAAATCTTTTCTAATCTGGATAGAAATGGTGGTTTCTACAGCAACTACCATTTTACTTACTCCTTTTGACCTGAACTTTTTTGTGATTATTTACCTTAGTAACTCTAAGCTAGCCTCCAAAGCACAGCTTCAAACTCCCAGCCATTTGACCACAGTAACATCACAAAGTTACTGTCCAGAAACTTACCACACTTGTAAAATTTTCTCTACTACACCTGGATCCAAACCAAACCGTGGTAAACTTCAAAACCACCGCGAACAACATGCCAGACATGATTTTTGGACGAAGGCTGGCCTGAGGAGAGAGTTCGCGCGGTGACCACGCGTGACCATGATGCCAGGCATGCGTGTCGACACGCTCTGGGAGCCGTCGAGCGCTCTATTCGTGCGTGCTCGCTTCCCCCGCCTGCCAAACCTTGCCAAAACTCGCCACCATCATTGTCTCGACACCCTTAACTCCGCCCTGGCACTCGCCGACGCTGGAGCTCGCCGCATCGAGCACGGGCAAGGTCTGGCCAGCCCAACAGTGCGGAGCACACTATGCTCGTCGTCACCCCCTTGATCATGTGCTTGTCTCCGCTCGCCCACAGTGGCCGCGTGACCTCCGCCGCCTTCTCCCCCTCTCACCAACGCCGCTCACCACTGGGCGCCGTGGACAGGTGTCCACCGGCGGAGCTCGAAGCACCCTCGCCGCTCGCCTAAATATAGAGCCCCTCCCCAACCACCTTGGGCATCCTCCAGCACTCACACACACTCCACGGTCGAGTAGGAAGCCGTAGCCCGGCCGGGCAGGCCTCAGGCCGCCGTCCCCAAGCTCGAGCTCGCCGACGATCCCCTCTGGTCGCCGCGGCAGCTCCAGCCCTCCCAGGCCTGGGCGACCCCTCCAGGGTCTCCGCCTCTCTCCGGTGAGGCCGTCTCGCCCGCTTGGAGCCTCTGGAGTGGCCCCTGCTCGCCGTCTTCTTCAACTCCGGCGACCCCCTCGTTCTGTCGCCGCTCACGAGCTAGATTTCGACGCTGTCCGACCACCCCTAGCCACGCTACGGGTATGGGCAGGTCCGCCTCAACCTCCTCTTGCCATCCCTCCCTCTCGTTTTGGCCAAAGAGCCCTCGTCGCCGACGAGAGCTCTAGCGAAGCCGCAGCCATCTCTGTTTCTCTCCCCCTCTTCCCCCACCTGACTAGCGGGGCC
Organism: Triticum urartu; assembly: GCF_003073215.2. Taxonomy (NCBI): domain Eukaryota; kingdom Viridiplantae; phylum Streptophyta; class Magnoliopsida; order Poales; family Poaceae; genus Triticum; species Triticum urartu. The sequence continues at coordinate 386,897,877 of NC_053022.1, read as the reverse complement.
CGCTAGTCAGCAACTCAGTACGCGCACGAAGCGGTACGAGTGGTTGCGCCCCTGGGCTTTACGCCTTCGACGTCACCCCCCAGTCTTTTTCTTTTATTCATATTCATTTGAATTTACAAAACACTTCAAACAGTTATAACTTTTTAACCATAAGTCCAAATGAATTGATTCTTTTTGCATTGTGTTCTTTGGAAGGAAATCTAATAGATCACCAAAGATGAGATTTTTCTGAGCTATTTAGAATTTCTGGTGAATTTTAGAAGTGTTCTAGATATTTTCTTTTTGTGTTTAAAATTATTTTCAGAAGGTGAGGCTTGTCTTGAGGATCACCAGGAGGCTTGTGAACCTCATCTGCACTAAGCCAAGCCACACCAACATTTTTATGATGCCATTTCAATATTTGTGATTTTCTTACTTGAATGAAATGATTAATCCATGCATTTAAATAATTACTGAGTTATTTGTATTCTGTTAAATGTTGGATAGTTGTTATGCCTGATTTACAGAATAGTTGAAACTAGTTTAGTGGATAAAGCAAGTTAGGATTTATTTGAGGTGATGTTAGAAATAATTTTGGTTATGCATGGTAGTTATTTTAGCTATATTTTTTGCCTTCCCGAAATTGATAAAAATTTGTTAGAAAATATTCTGTTAAATGTTCTGTTAAATCATAGTACTTGTTTTACAGAAAGTTTGAACTTAATTTACTGATAAAGAAAGTAAGAATTGTTGATAGTAAAATCTTTTGTTATGCATATGAAAAAGTTATCGGAGTTGCTTTCTTGCGTAAGAAATTAATGAAACTTGTTGCAAAATATTTTGGCTCAGTTGTGAGTCATTTTGCGCTAGTAGAGTAACCTGAGTTGTTGACGGTTATGCTTTGTGTAAAGATGACATCGGTCATTTTTTTTATGATGCATGTGTTGTTTTGCATTTCATGGCATGCTATTACACCGGTCATTGTTAGTTTAAAGTTGAAACTGAAAATAACTCAACTTGAATACACCGTTGACTGGGTCATGGTGCCGCTGAATCGAGTTCTTTCCAGTGCAACCACATTTGCCTTTATGGGGGGCCTTGATTCGGTCCCTTGACATGGCCTCTGGTCGGTGGCTCCATCTAGGGAAGGTTATGTCATGTTTGCCCTGGCCTGGCAAGCAGACATAATCTTGTGTGCTCGTTGATGATATTATGGTACCGAGTCCCCGAGTGGGAGTGTCCCCAAGTGGGAGTTTGACCACGACGGTGGTCAGGGTGTCTTTGGTAGACACGGGGCCACCCAGGACTAGCCCGTTGGGGATTTGGGTCGGAGTGGCCGGGAGAGTGCTATGGCAATGGAGGGGTTTCGTCGGAATGCCGTTGGTCCACCCGAATGGGAGTGCGAGGCCATGGGTTCCGTGGTGTGGGTACAGTGTGCTACCTCTGCAGAGTGTATAATCTATCAATAGCCACGTCCACGGTTACGGACACCTCATAGTAGGTACCACCATGAGTCAATGAATAATAAAAATTGCACACTAAGATGTAAAACTTTGCATTGTCGAGGATGGCAGAAAGGCCATCGAGGAATTTGGGACCAGATATTGGTCGTGGTTGTGATCGCCGTAAGGATCACGAGTCATGTTGTTAAAGACCACGTTGGTGGTGTGTTTTACCACATTGGTGGTGTGTTTGTGATCTGAGGATGATCACGGTTGGTAAGTTGTCCCAAGGGACGTTCAAGCATGATCACAGCATGTTGACATATAGTGTTGCATTTTAATTGGTTAAATATCATGATATTGTTTGTCATTATGATTATGCTTGTTGTGAGCGTGCAAGTACATTCAATGTACTGACCTGGCGTGTCATGCCAGATTTCAGGAAAGTCTCGTTGGAAAGGAGCGTTGTTCGAGTCTAGATCGTGTCCACATCGGTCCTCCTGTGATATGGAGCTTCCGCTACGACGTTATTCTGCTGCCATGTAGTTGTTCGGATCGAGGCCCCTTTATGTTCACTAAATAATGTACATATTGTTCAGCCGCACTGAGTGTGCTGCTTGGCCTTGACCGCTATTGTAATATGAACTCTGTTCCGCTAGCATCAATAAAGCGGTTGTTTTCTATACCAATATGTTGTGTGTTGCCAGAAGACATGGTCTCTAGGCTGGCAATGCAGGGTAAACCGGTCGCTCTGAGCCGGGGTGCCACAACAATTGGTATCAGAGCCACGCTGACTGTAGACCATGCTAGACTACGATGTGTTAACTGGACGCTAGGCGCGAGTAAATTTGAGTGCTGGTAGCAGTCATAGCTGGTTGTTGCATTCTAGTCATTTGATTATTATTGTTATGCTAACCTGCTAATGGTTGTGAGTGTAGATGGCTCCGGTGCCGTATCCGTGCCAGTTGCAGCTGATGCCGTACACATCACCTGCACCTTCTCTGCAACGTGTGGCGTCGGCTGTACCCTCACAGAGACGAACCAGTCTACCGTGTGTCCCGGGAGCGTCTAGCAGACTCAGTGTATGAGTATCACGCAGTGGTTACTCTGCGCACCAGTTCTGATTCCGGCTCTTACACTCGCACTTCTCAGAGCGGTTACGCCTCCACCGCTTCTCAGGTAGTCCAGTTTGCCGCATTTGAGGTCCTTGTCGAGCTTTGTTATACCGACGTTCAAATGCAGCACCACCCAGGTTTCTATTATTACCCATCTCTGCACGACAACGGTCGTGTCCGTTTTCCTCTCGTTGACCTGGAGTCTGATAGTGTTGCTAGCCATCTTGCTTGTTATATCACTGCTAGCTATCTGATGATACACGAGCTGGCTCGAGAGCTGACTCGTGCCCGTACTGCTTTAGCCGCTACCTTGGTCACTACTAGATCCACCACTACTCCGTCCTCACTAGGATTTACCCCTTATGTCCCAGTTAGCTCTAGCTCCCCTATTTCGCCGGTTACTCCCCCGAGTAGCACAGGCGTCTCGGCCGTGAACCCCCTCAGTGCTCCTGCCGAGTGGGTCTCACTTCTTGCTACTCCTGCAGCCCCGATGCTTCATCCTACCCCTGCCCCTGAGGGAGAGTGAGGGAGTCCTGGATTAGGGGGTGTCCGGATAGCCGGACTATACCTTTAGTCGGACTCCTGGACTATGAAGATACAAGATTGAAGACTTCGTCCCGTGTCCGGAAGGGACTTTCCTTGGCGTGGAAGGGAAGCTTGGCGATACGGATATGTAGATCTCCTACCATTGCAACCGACTCTGTGTAACCCTAGCCCTCTCCGGTGTCTATATAAACCGGAGGGTTTTAGTCCGTAGGACGAACAACAATCATACCATAGGCTAGCTTCTAGGGTTTAGCCTCTCTGATCTCGTGGTAGATCTACTCTTGTACTACCCATATCATCAATATTAATCAAGCAGGACGTAGGGTTTTACCTCCATCAAGAGGGCCCAAACCTGGGTAAAACATTGTGTCCCCTGCCTCCTGTTACCATCTGCCTAGACGCATAGTTCGGGACCCCCTATCCGAGATCCACCGGTTTTGACACCGGCATTGGTGCTCTCATTGAGAGTTCCTCTGTGTCGTCACTTTTAGGCCCGATGGCTTCTCCGATCATCAACGACGATGCGATCCAGGGTGAGACTTTTCTCCCCGAACAGATCTTCGTATTTGGCGGCTTTGCACTGTGGGCCAATTTGCTTGGCCATCTGGAGCAGATCGAAAGCTATGCCCCTAGCCGTCAGGTCAGATTTGGAAGTTTAAACTACACAGCAGACCTCCGTGGAGACTTGATCTTCGTCGGATTCGAGCCGCAGCCGAGCGCGCCGCACTATCACGATGGGCATGATCTAGCTCTGCCACCGAACAGTGCCCTGGAGGCCGCACCCGCATCAGCTCCGACCCTTAATTCGGAGCCAACTGCGCCAATCGAGGATGGGTGGTTGGGCACCGCCTCGGGGGCTGCAATCTCTACGGCGATCGAGCCGAACACCAGCCCTATTCTCTGCGAAGCCCGTGACTCCAAGGAGCTGGACTCCTCTCCAGACTCTGAGCCCCACGCGCCCCTACCGATCGAACCCGATTGGGCGCCGATCATGGAGTTCACCGCCGCGGACATCTTTCAGCACTCGCCCTTCGGCGATATTGTGAATTCACTAAAGTCTCTCTCTTTAGGAGAGCCCTGGCTGGGCTATGGTCAGCAAGGTTGGGATGCGGATGATGAAGAAATTCAAAGCCCACCCACCACCCACTTCGTAGCCACTGTCGATGATTTAACCGACATGCTCGACTTCGACTCCGAAGACATCGACGGTATGTACGCCGATGCAGGAGACGATCAAGAACCAGCGCCTATAGGGCACTGGAAAGCCACCTCGTCGTATGATATATACATGGTGGACACCCCAAAAGAAGGCAATGGCGATGGAACAGCGGAGGATGACCCCTCCAAGAAGCAGCCTAAGCGCCAGCGTCAGCGGCGCCGCTCTAAATCCCACCAAAGCAAAAACGGTGATTCCGGCACAGGAGATAATAACACCCCGGGTAGTGCCGAAGACAACCACCTCCAGCAAGATTCAGCACAGGAGGATGGAGAAGCCAGCCCTCATGAGAGAGCGGCAGACAGAGAGGTCGAGGACGATAATTATATGCCTCCCTCCGAAGACGAGGCAAGCCTCGACGACGACGAATTTGTCGTGCTGGAGGATCCTGTCGAACAAGAGCATTTCAAACGCAGGCTTATGGCCACGGCGAGCAGCCTCAAGAATAATTAGCAACAGCTTAGAGCTGATCAAGATTTGCTAGCCAACAGATGGACTGAAGTCCTTGCGGCCGAAGAGTATGAACTCGAACGCCCCTCCAAGAGCTACCCAAAGCGCAGGTTGCTACCCCGACTAGAGGAGGAAGCACCTAAACCTACATCACCAGCGCATGATGCGGCCGATCGGCCACCCCATGGCCGTGACAGAGAAGCCTCTCGGCCCTCCAATCAAGCCGCACCCCGGCGCCGCTCAAAAAATATCAAGGCATGGGAAAATGCGCCAGACCTACAAGATATATTGGAGGACAAGGCAAGGCAAACAAGATCGATCTACGGATCGCGTGGGCGCCCCACGACACGAGACGGTGATCGTCACTCCGGATACAGTCAATCCTGCCGGGCCGAACACAGTAGACAAAGCTCATTTGAGCTGCGTCGTGATATAGCCCAATACAGAGGCACCGCACACCCACTATGCTTCACAGATGAAGTAATGGATCATCAAATCCCTGAGGGTTTCAAACCCGTGAACACCCACTATGCACAACAGATCCCGCGGTATGGATCGAGGACTATCTCCTTCATATCCACATGGCCTGCGGTGATGACCTACACGCCATCAAATACCTCCCACACAAGCTTAAAGGACCAGCTCGGCATTGGCTTAACAGCTTGCCAGCAGAATCAATTGGTTGCTGGGAGGACCTGGAAGCCGCATTCCTTGACAATTTCCAGGGCACTTATGTGCGACCACCAGACGCCGATGACCTTAGCCACATAATTCAGCAGCCAGAGGAATCGGCCAGACAATTCTGGACATGGTTCCTAACCAAGAAAAATCAAATCGTCGACTGTCCGAACGCAGAGCCCTAGCAGCCTTCAAGCACAACATCCGCGACGAGTGGCTTGCACGGCACCTAGGACAGGAAAAACCAAAATCTATGGCAGCCCTCACGACACTTATGACCCGCTTTTGCGCGGGAGAAGACAGCTGACTAGCTCGCAGCAATAACATGACCAAGAGCCCTGGTAATTCGGATACCAAGGACAGCAGTGACAGGTCGCGTCGCAACAAGCAAAAGCGCCGCATTAACGGCGACAATGCTGAGGATACGACAGTTAATGCCAGATTCAGAGGCTCTAAACCGGTCAGCAGAAAAAAGCCATTCAAAAGAAATACTCCGGGCCCGTCCAGTTTGGACCGAATACTCGACCGCTCATGCCAGATACATGGCACCCCCGAAAAACCAGCCAATCACACCAACAGGGTTTGTTGGGTGTTCAAGCAGGCGGGCAAGTTAAATGCCAAAAGCAGAGACAAGGGGCTGCATAGCAATGAAGAGGAGGAGCCCCGGTCGCCGAACAACAGTGGACAGAAAGGTTTTCCCCCACAAGTGCGGACGGTGAACATGATATACGCAACCCACGTCCCCAAGAGGGAGCGGAAGCGTGCGCTAAGGGACGTATACGCGATGGAGCCAGTCGCCCCAAAGTTCAACCCATGGTCTTCCTGCCCGATCACTTTTGATCGAAGGGACCACCCCACTAGCACCCGTCATGGCGGATTCACCGCATTGGTTCTAGACCCAATTATTGACGGATTTCACCTCACTAGAGTCCTTATGGATGGCGGCAGCAGCCTGAACCTGCTTTACCAGGATACAGTGCGGAAAATGGGCATCGATCCCTCGAGGATTAAACCCACTAAAATGACCTTTAAAGGCGTCATACCAGGTGTAGAGGCCAACTGTACAGGCTCAGTTACACTTGAAGTGGTCTTCGGATCTCCGGATAATTTCCGAAGCGAGGAGTTAATCTTTAACATAGTCCCATTCCCCAGTGGCTATCACGCACTGCTCGGGCGAACCGCATTTGCCAAGTTCAATGCGGTGCCGCACTACGCATACCTCAAGCTCAAGATGCCAGGCCCTCGAGGAGTCATCACGGTCAATGGAAACACCGAACGCTCTCACTGAACGGAGGAGCATACGGCGGCTATCGCAGCGGAAGTACAAAGCAGCCTCTCAAGGCAATTCTCCAGTCCGGCCATTAAACGTCTGGACACCGTCAAGGGCGCCCGGAGTAACCTACAACAAGACCGCCGGGCACGTTCCGAGCAAGCGTAGCAATGCGGCCCCAACCCCAGCCCTCGCGAACTTGCGAAACCAGTGTTGCGCATACATAACTACGCTCTGGAAATACCATGGGCAAAAGGGGAGGGGCACCATCACGGCACGCCCGAAACGCGGCTTAAACCGCACTAGGGGCTGCCGATTTCTTAATTTTCTCTTATTTTCAGGACTCCATTCTTCGGAAGGCTTGTCCGGCAGTACAATTGCCGCACAAACGATACAACCAGGGAAGCAGAAAACTACGCCGCACTATGGAACTCTAAGGTGGTCTCTATAACGAGCAGTATACCTGTTTCACATAACATTCCACAGCTTGCCCCTGTAAAGGACATGTTAAATAGTCCCATCTTTTGCTTATTGCAGTATTTGTATCGTTCTGCTTTGATCGCAGCTTTTTTAAGTAAACAATGCATAGCTTCCATCTATTATTGCATTACTTTTTTTTACGAATATATGTTCATTAATGACATGTTGCACCCGTACACTTTGGTACGGCCAATACGCCAGGGGCTTAAGTACCCCACAATACGGTGTGAGAAGTCCGAACACTTTCACAAGTGCGGCACCCCAAACTTATAGCATTATATGCATCGGCACCGAATCATGTCTTGGGTTAATAGTTGGGTTTGCCCGGCTCCTATGCTTTGGTACCTTACGTTCCATTATATCGGCTAAGGTAGCACCAGGAGAACTGCTGTGATTGTGCCCCAGTTGAGCTGGGCTAAGCACCTCAGTAGAGAAAGCTAAAACTGACCGTCATGATGAGGCGAGAGCTGGTCGCTGTTCGAGAGGTTTTCGAGTCCCTAAAGACTTATGCCGCTTAGAGCGAGGAGTCGGCTTTGTCCGGCCTAGGCGTGGATAGCGCCCCGAACTCGGTCTTCCGAACACTAGGGGCTTCGCCGAAATTTAAAATTATAGAATTCTATGGCTAAGTGAGAGTGTTCAAGCATTATAGTCTGATTGCCTTGTTTGTTGTGTTGAGCGCCTCCCTCGAAGGACCCAAGAATGGGAAAAAGAGCGTTCATGTTTATCCCGAACACCCCAGCACTCGTGCCATGGGGGCAGAAGCCGATGACTCGCCATCTCTCAAAGTTGATAAACGGCCGCATAGAAGGTAATATTTTAAATTCAAAAAGCATTGCTTAGTGCACATGAACAAGTTTTCAGCGCACAGGACAAAACGAGCGAGTTTACTGAAAAATTACATCCATGGAACATTGATCCGCCACAAGGCGGGCACCCTTCAAAACGCCCTCACAATACATCTCGGGCTTGCGATGCTCCTTGCCCGGCGGTGGCCCGTCCTTCACAAGCTTCTCAGCAAACATCTTGCCCCAGTGCACCTTCGCACGGGCAAGCCCCCTACGGGAACCCTCGATGCATACAGAGCGCTTGATGACTTCGAGCCTTGGACAGGCCTCCACCAGCCGCCTCACCAGCCCGAAGTAGCTCCCAGGCATGGCCTCTCCAGGCCATAGCCGGACTATGAGGCCCTTCATGGCCTGTTCGGCCACCTTATGGAGCTCGACCAGCTGCTTCAGCTGGTCGCTTAAGGGCACCGGGTGTTCGGCCTCAGCATACTGAGACGAGAACACCTTCTCCGTCGAGCTCCCCTCCTCGGCTCGGTAGAAGGTGGCGGCATCCGACACGCTATGGGGCAAGTCTGCGAATGCTCCTGGAGAGCTCCGGATTCGGGTAAGTAACAAGTAATTCACTTTTACGTACTTGCTTTGCATAAAGAATGCCTTACCCGCCGCTATCCTTTTTATTGCCTCAACCTCCTGGAGGGCCTTCTGGGCTTCGGCCTTGGCAGACTTGGCATCTTCAATGGCCGCCGCGAGCTCAGACTCTCGTGTCTTCGAGTCAAGCTCCAAACTCTCATGTTTTTTCATGAGAGCCTGGAGCTCTTGCTGCACCTGGCCAACCTGCGTCTCATGCTTCTCCCGCTCGGTGCGCTCCGTGGCCGCCCTCTTCTCGGCCTCGGACAGCGCTTGCTTAAGGGTCGCCACCTCAGTTGTGGCCCCTACAATAGCTGTGTTAATCCTGTCACTTTTTGCAATTGCACCTTTCACATATTTCAATAAGGTATTTCTTACCTTTCGTCTCCTCGAGTTGCCTCTTGGCATGGCCGAGCTCGTTCTCGGACCGCTCGAGGTTCTGCTTCAGCGTGCCCACCTCCACAGTCAGTGCGGTGGATGCTAGCAGCGAAGCCTGCATACGCATATTGACTTACTTTTGTTAGACTCCTGCGAACGTTATTAGATCCTCTATTCGGATTTTCTTTCCGAACACCGAATAGAGCATCAGGGGCTACTGTCTATGCGGTAATATTTTTACATATTCTTTACTTACCTCGAAGCTTGTTAGAAGGCTGGCACAGGCTTCAGTCAGTCCGCTCTTGGCGGATTGAACCTTCTGGATCACCGCACTCATAATAGTGCGGTGCTCCTCGTCGATGGAGGCGCCGTTAAGCACCTCCAGCAAATTGTCCGGTGCCTCCGGTTGGACGGAGGTCACCGGCTCGGTAGGCTTGCTCCTCTTGGAAGGAGGCTGCCTACCAGAGTCCGGAACTGTTGAAGGTTCCGGCGCGGTGTGCGGCTCAAAGCGGACTTGGAACCCTTGGGGGTTATATCCCTTCACGCCTGGAGTCCGGGAGGTCACCTTGCGGCGCCTCCAGGACCACCTCCTCCTGGCTCGAAACCTGTTGGGACGCCGCCTCGGTGTCGTCTGTAGGATGGGGGGAGGTAGCCGTCGGAAGCGAATTTACATCCGACGAATCCAGGGAATCGCTCGACGACACATCAAGCCGGTCTTTGGGTGGACTGCATAAACATGTTCGATGTAAGGAAAAGCTGTGAAATGGGGGAATACTATGAATCACTCTGGTATCCAGATACTTACGATCTCGCCAGGGGCTTGGCCCTGTGCGACCACTCCTCTTCGTCATCGTCGGCGTTGGTGGAGTAGTCCGGAGGAGGGGTCTTCCCCTTCTTGGACCCTTCGGCCTCCCCAGTTGGGGCGGCCTTCCTTTTCTTCCCTCCCCCCGCGGGAGGGGGAGAGGTCTCTTCTTCCTCCTCCTCGTCTTCCTGGGAGGAGTGCGCCTTGGAGTCGTCGGATGATGAATCCGACACCTCCTGGCGCCAGGCACTCTTTCGAGTCCCCGTGGCCTTCTTCTTGGCCTTCTTCTCCGACGCCACATAGGGTGCCGGAACCAGCAGCTTCGCCAAACGAGCGTCCGCTGGGCCTTCGGGCAAAGGAGCCGGACAGTTGATCTGTCCGGACATCTCCTGCCAATCCTGTCAAAGGTAAGAGAGCTTAGATCCCGCATGGAGTCAAACTATGAAAAACTAAATACCATGTAAAAGGTAAAAACAGCTTACCGCGCGAGCGTGACGCTGCGTGCTGAATCCGCGATCCTCGATAGCGGATGCGGGCGCCTCGGCGCCCTTGAAAAGCACCTTCCAGGCATCTTCGTACGTCGCGTCGAAGAGCCTGCTCAGAGTTCGGTGCCGCGCCGGGTCGAACTCCCACAGGTTGAAGGCCCGTTGTTGACACGGGAGAATCCGGCGGATGAGCATAACCTGGACTATGGCAAGTTTGAGCTTCTTGTCCACCAGGGTTTGGACACATGTTTGGAGTCCGGTCAGCTCTCCTTTTTTACCCCACGAAAGGCCCGTCTCTTTCCAGGAGGCGAGCCGCGTAGGGGGTCCGGATCGAAACTCGGGGGCTGCGACCCATTCAGGGTCGCGCGGCTCGGTGATGTAAAACCACCCCGATTGCCACCCCTTTAGGGACTCCATGAAGGAGCCCTCGAGCCATAGGACGTTGGGCATCTTGCCCACCATGGCGCCTCCACACTCCGCCTGGGTGCCGCGCACCACCTTCGGCTTGACATTGAAAGTCTTGAGCCATAGGCCGAAATGGGGGCGGATGCGGAAGAAAGCCTCGCACACGACGATGAACGCCGAGATGTTGAGGACAAAGTTCGGGGCCAGATCGTGGAAATCCATGCCATAGTAGAACATGAGCCCCCAGACAAATGGGTGGAGAGGGAAGCCCAGTCCGCAGAGGAAATGAGGGAGGAACACCACCCTCTCATGGGGCCTAGGGGTGGGGATGAGCTGCCCTTCTTCGGGAAGCCGGTGCGCAATGTCGTTAGACAAGTATCCGGCCTTCCTCAGTCTTTTGATGTGTCCCTCCGTGACGGAGGAGACCATCCACTTGCCTCCCGCTCCGGACATGGCTGGAGAAGGTTGAGGTGGGGTGTGCAGACTTGGGCGCTGGAGCTCGAGTGCGCGGAAATGGATAGGCAAAGGAGGAAGAAGGCGTGGATGAAAAGGTGGATCCTTATCCCCTTATATGGGTGGGCGCGACTATGCGTCCCCACCAGCCTGGTAAAACTCGCTTATCTCCCAAGCGCCGTAATCCATGGCGCGGTTGGGTTACCCACGCCCATATTGATGACAATCCCGGAATAAGGGGACACGATCTCTGCTTTGACAAGACGTGCCAAGGAAACCGCCTCGCCAAACGCGCTGAGGTGGGACAGTAAAACGATTCGAATAAAGACTTGTCCGTGGTGTGATGTCACGCTACGGAATACGTCAGCAGATTAGATTTGTGTAAATATTATTCTCTCTATGGCAATATGTGGAAACTTATTTTGCAGAGCCGGACACTACCTTTGTGTTCAAAATCTTCTGCGAAGTACTTGGAGGAGGAACCCGCCTTGCAATGACGAAGACAATCTGTGCACCGGACTCGTCGTCATTGAAGCCTGGTTCAGGGGCTACTAAGGGAGTCCTGGATTAGGGGGTGTCCGGATAGCCAGACTATACCTTCGGCCGGACTCCTGGACTATGAAGATACAAGATTGAAGACTTCGTCCCGTCTCCGGAAGGGACTTTCCTTGGCGTGGAAGGGAAGCTTGGCGATACGGATATGTAGATCTCCTACCATTGTAACCGACTCTGTGTAACCCTAGCCCTCTCCGGTGTCTATATAAACCGGAGGGTTTTGGTCCGTAGGACAAACAACAATCATACCATAGGCTAGCTTCTAGGGTTTAGCCTCTCTGATCGCGTGGTAGATCTACTCTTGTACTACCCATATCATCAATATTAATCAAGCAGGATGTAGGGTTTTACCTCCATCAAGAGGGCCCGAACCTGGGTAAAACATTGTGTCCCCTGCCTCCTGTTACCATCTGCCTAGACGCACAGTTCGGGACCCCCTACCCAAGATCCGCCGGTTTTGACACCAACAGAGAGCCCTCGAGGCAGTGTCGTCGCGTTACCTTTAACCCGGAGGTTTCCGTTAGCCACGTCAGTTGGGGAGCTGAGACCGCTTCAGGGGAGGACACCGCAGCACCAGCAGAGCAGTAGTGTCTTTGAGTATTCGCAGTCATCTAGATGGTGTACGGATGTAGTTGTACGAGTCATGATGCTTCATGTATGAGAGTAGTGGAACCAGTCAGGTCATTTAATTTTCATGTATGAGTCTTTGTATAATTATGTTGGGACTTTAATCGCCGTATTTTCTTCGCTCTTTTGTCTTTTTCGAGATTTGTTGCTCGCTTTTGCCCAATTTTATTCTTGGATGTCTCTCATCTCGATTGCGTTGCCTTGGGAAAAATACTCAATAGGATGACGCGGGGAGGCAGCAGTAGCAATGTTCATGAGGGGACTCCTGTTCGTCGTTCCGCACGACAGGCAGGATATTCTCCTGAGCCATACGTTCAGGCACCACCTCCACCGCCTGATCCTCCCTCCACCGAGCAAGTTCTGCGTATGTTTGCAGAGAAAAGGAACAATGATCTGATTGAAATATTGAGGAGTGTGCAAGCTATAGTTGGAAAAAATGGAAATCTGAATGGTCATCACTCAAAGCTGTCAGATTTTCACAGGACCAATCCACCCGGTTTCGGTCAGGTTGTTGACCCATTGGATGCAGACGATTGGTTGCGCAACATGGAGAAAAATCTTGAGATCGCCCGTACTGAAGGAAATGATAAAGTTCCATTTGCAACCCATTACCTTGAAGGCGCAGCTGCCATATGGTGGGAAAATACAAAAGCCATGTGGCCGATTGATGAGGAAGTCAACTGGGAAAAATTCAAGGATAAGTTCCGCAAGTATCACATCCCTACTAGAGTTATGAAGGCCAAGCAATGTGAATTTCTCGCGCTCGTCCAAGGAAATCAATCTGTGGCTGAGTATCTGCAAAAATTCAATCATTTGGCCCGTTACTCTCTGTATGACGTGGCCACTGAAGACAGGAAGATTGACAGATTTCTTGGAGGTCTAACTCCGCAACTCCGGTGTGCTCTCAGCATGTTTGATTTCACTGATTTCCAAACTGTGGTAGATAAGGCGTTCATTGTTGAACGGGAGCACAAGCTTATATCAGATAATAGGCCTGCTAACAACAACAACAAGCGCAAGTTTCAGCCAAAGAAGGACGGACAACCTGTGCAAAAGGCTCGTACCTGGCAGCAGACTCAGGTGGAATACAGGCCAAATTGGAAGCAAAATGTTAACAGGACCACCACTCAAGTCAAGAATATTGTAACCAGTCCAACACATGAGGAGCGCCAGTGCAATAATACTTGTTTCATTTGCGGGCAGCATGGACATTATGCCAAACAGTGCCCCAAGAACCACAAGGTGAATGCTCTGAGCAGGCCACAAGTCAACTTTATGGAGTCAGGGCCAACCCAGCAAAACTTCACTGGGCACGTGAATCATATCTCCTCCGATGAAGCCCAAGAGAAGCCAGAAGTCGTCATTGGTATGTTTTGTGTTAATGACATACCTGCAGTAATTTTATTTGACTCTGGGGCTTCCCATTCTTTTATTTCTCGGAGTTTTGCCGCCCAATACAATTTTCCTTGCACAATTTTGGGCAAAAATATGCTGGTACAAACCCCAGGATCTATAATCAAGAGCAATCTAGTCTGCCGTGATCTGGAGATCAATATCAATAGGGTCCACTTTCCAACATCTCTGATAATCATTGAGTCTGAACAATTGGATATTATATTGGGTATGAATTGGCTGACCAAATATCAAGTTTGTATAAACTGCGCAACCCGAGAAGTCAATTTGACCAGTCTGAATGGGCAGCTCACCAAATTCTATGCTCACAAGCATGTACCAAAGCCAGAACTAGTTTGCACCGCTATGACTGAATTGGAATTTATTCCTGTGGTCAGTGAGTACCCTGATGTGTTTCCAGAAGAACTGCCAGGCATGCCACCAAATCGGGAACTGGAGTTTGCCAAAGATCTTATGCCCGGAACCGCACCATTATACAAGAAGTATTACCAGATGCCCTCATCAGAATTAGTGGAGCCAAAGAAACAGCTTGACAAATTACTCCAGAAAGGTTATATTCATCCCAGCTCTTCACCATGGGGGTCACCTGCAATTTTCGTGGGCAAAAAGGATGGCAGTCTCCGTATGTGCATAGATTATCGCCAGCTGAATGAGATCACCATCAAAAATAAATACCCACTTCCAAGGGTTGATGATCTGTTTGATCAGCTCAGTGGGGCTAAAGTATTCTCAAAAATCGATTTACGGACCGGATATCATCAGCTCAATATTAAAAAGGAAGATATTCCTAAGACCGCATTCACTACATGATACGGTCTTTACGAATATACTGTAATGTCCTTTGGTCTCACCAATGCCCCTGCCTTCTTCATGCACATGATGAACAAAGTGTTCATGGACTTCCTCGACAAATTCGTGGTAGTCTTTATCGACGACATCCTCATTTACTCCAAGAATGAAGAAGAGCATAAGGATCACCTCCGAGCAGTGCTACAACGACTCCGCAACCATTAGTTATACGCCAAGTTCAATAAGTGCGAATTTTGGCTCAAGCAAGTTGGGTTTCTCGGACATGTACTATCCACCGAAGGTATAGCCATGGACCCGAGCAAAGTAGAGGATGTGCTCGATTGGGTACCGCCCACGACTGTAACACAGATCCGGAGTTTCCTCGGATTAGTTGGATACTATCGTCGTTTCATTGAAGGGTTTTCAAAAATTGCTAAACCTATGGCGGAACTGCTCAAAAAGGATACAAAGTTTATGTGGACTGAGGACTGTGAGAAGAGTTTTAATGAGCTAAAGACACATCTAACAACCGCACCGGTATTGACTCTTCCAGACATTTATCGCAGCTTTGATGTGTATTGCGATGCCTCCAGACAAGGTATTGGTTGCGTGCTGATGCAAGACGGCAAGGTAGTAGCCTATGCATCATGACAACTACGACCACATGAGGGAAATTATCCTACTCATGATTTGGAATTGGCCGCAGTGGTTCATGCATTAAAAATTTGGAGACACTATCTCATTGGAAAAAGGTGCCAAATTTTTACCGACCACAAAAGCCTCAAGTACATCTTCACTCAGCCAGATTTAAATCTCCGTCAGCGAAGATGGTTAGAGTTGGTCAAGGGTTATGACCTTGGAATAAATTACCATCCAGGCAAGGCCAACGTCATTGCCGATGCGCTTAGTGGAAAGCCCGTCAGCTTAAATGTCATGTTAAAATCATTGCCTACCGAACTTCAGGAGGAGATCGCTCAGCTCAACTTGGTCATCGTGGATGCTGGCCTCACTAATATTTTGGAAGTTACCCCCACACTTGAGATGGAAATCCGCAAGGCACAGCCAGATGACGCCGAGCTACAAAAACATGCAAGGCAGCTCCCAGATTTCTTCAAGGACAACTTCGGTACCCTCCAATTTCGTGGACGAATTTGTGTACCAAATCAACCAGACTTGAAGAAGAAAACCTTGTCAGAAGCACACGAATCCTTGTATTCCATTCATCCGGGAGGTACGAAAATGTATGAAGACCTTAAGCAAATATTCTGGTGGGATGGGATGAAGAAAGACATTGCCTATTTGTAGCCTGTTGCGACATATGCAACCAGGTGAAAGCTGATCATCATAAGCCAGCCGGACTTCTCCAACCACTGCCAGTTTCACAATGGAAATGGGATGATGTTTGTATGGATTTCATCACCGGATTTCCTAGGACTCAGCGAGGCAAAGACGCAATCTGGGTTATAGTGGACACTCTTACCAAGGTTGCTCACTTCATCCCGATCAGCACCAGATACAGAGCAGATGAACTTGCACAACTGTATGTGTCCAGAATCGTCAGTCTGCAAGGAGTACCCCGGACTATCACTTCCAACCGAGGTTCTTTGTTTACCTCCGCTTTCTGGTCCTATCTCCATCAAGCCTTGGGTACAGCACTGAAATATAGTACTGCTTACCACCCTCAGACAGATGGTCAGACAGAGCGAGTAAATCAAATACTCGAAGATATGTTGTGAGCCTGTGTGCTAGCCAACAGAGCTAAATGGGAAGGTTGCTTGCCAACGCCGAGTTCTCGTATAACAACAGTTTTCAGACCAGTCTCAAGATGTCGCCATATGAAGCTCTATATGGTCGTAAGTGTCGCACTCCTCTAAATTGTTCTCAAGCTGGAGATAGCCGTATCTTCGAAACAGATCTCATGATGGAAGCTGAGAGACAAGTCAGGGAAATCAGAGACCGACTGCAATTGGCCAAATCCTGTCAGAAGAGTTATTATGATGCAAAGCATCGGCAGGTCAGTTTTGAACCCGGGGAACACGTGTACCTCTGAGTCACTCCTATGAAAGGAGTTAAGAGATTTCAGACTCGTGGAGAGCTGGCACCCAGATTCATTGGTCCATTCCCAATTATGTCTCAAGTGGGTACGATGCATACCAACTGGAACTACCCTCGGAGTTGTCAGATATACACAATGTATTCCATGTCTCGCAATTGAGACGATGCATATCCCCTCCTGAGAAAAGAACTGCAATGGCTGAGATAGAATTGGCAAATGATTTAACTTATGAAGAAAGACCGTTCAAAATTTTGGATCAAGTGGAAAGGGTCACTCGCAGCAAAGTCAGAAAAAATTTCAAAGTTCAGTGGGAGCATCACACAAAGTCAGAAGCAACTTGGGAGCAGGAAGAATTCCTTAAGGGTCAGTATCCAGAGTGGTTTTCCCAAGCAACCGAATCTCGAGGACGAGATTCATTCTAAGTGGGGGAGGTTTGTGACAGCTTGGTTTTTGACCTCTTTTATTTGTTTGAGTTTTCATTTGAATTTTTTTGAAACATGGAGTTTTGAATCTTTTCATTTGGACTTCAACACTTGGGAATCCTTGGCTTTCACCCAAGTGTTCATTTCTCTCCCAAACCATCATTTCACTTTTGATCCACCACAAACTAATCTTTGGAATATTTTTCTTAAATGAAAAATATTCATTTTCTCTCTAAAACCCTAAGCCAAATCTGTTTGCTCCAAAGCAACCCTAATTTTTATGGCTCAGAAATTTCTGAGATAATTCAAAAATATTCTAGAGACCCTAGGGCACCTCCCTGAGCAAAAATATTTCATCACTTTTTGGAATGTTTTTGCTACAGAAAATCTTTTCTGTTCTGGACAGAAATGGTGGTTTCTACAGCAACTACCATTTTACTTACTCCTTTTGACCTGAACTTTCTTGTGCTTATTTGCCTTAGTAACTCTAAGCTAGCCTCCAAAGCACAGCTTCAAACTCCCAGCCATTTGACCACAGTAACATCACAAAGTTAGTGTCCAGAAACTTACCAGACTTGTAAAATTTTCTCTACTACACCTGGATCCAAACCAAACCGTGGTAAACTTCAAAACCACCGCGAACAACATGCCAGACATGATTTTTGGATGAAGGGTGGCCCAAGGAGAGAGTTCGCGCGGTGACCACGCATGTCCACGATGCCAGGCATGCGTGTCGATGCGCTCTGGGAGCCGCCGAGCGCTCTGTTCGCGCGTGCTCGCTTCCCCCGCCTACCAAACCTTGCCAAAACTCGCCACCATCATCGTCTCGACACCCTTAACTCCGCCCTGGCACTCGCCGACGCTGGAGCTCGCTGCAGCGAGCACGGGCAAGGTCCGTCCAGCCCAACAGTGCAGAGCGCACTGTGCTCGTCGTGACCCCCTTGATCCTGTGCTCGTCTCCGCTCGCCCATAGTGGCCGCGTGACCTCCGTCGCCTTCTCCCCCTCTCACTGACGCCGCTCGTCACCGGGCGCCGTGGACTGGTGTCCACCGGCGGAGCCCGAAGCACCGTCGCCGCTTGCCTATATATAGAGCCCCTCCCCAACCTCCTTGGGCATCCTCCAGCACTCACACACACTCCACGGTCAAGTAGGAAGCTGTAGCCCGGTCGGGCAGGCCTCGGGCTGCCGTCCCCGAGCTCGAGCTCGCCGGCGATCCCCTCTGGTTGCCGCGGAAGCTCCAGCCCCTCCCCGGCCTGGGCGACCCCTCCAGGGCCTCCGCCTCTCTCCGGTGAGGCCGCCTCGCCCGCTTGGAGCCTCTGGAGTGGCCCCCGCTCGCCGTCTTCTTCAACTCCGGTGACCCCCTCGTTCTGTCACCGCTCACGAGCTAGATTTCGACGCCGTCCGACCACCCCTAGCCACGCTACGGGTATGGGCAGGTGCGCCTCGACCTCCTCTTGCCATCCCTCCCTCTCGTTTTGGCCAAAGAGCCCTCGTCGCCGGCGAGAGCTCCGGCGAAGCCGCAGCCATATCTATTTCTCTCCCCCTCTTCCCCCACCTGACTAGTGGGGCCCGCTAGTCAGCCACTCAGTACGCGCACGAAGTGGTACAAGTGGTTGCGCCCCTGGGCTTTATGCCTTCGACGTCACCCCCCAGTCTTTTTCTTTTATTCAAATTCATTTGAATTTACAGAACACTTCAAACAGTTATAACTTTTTAACCATAAGTCCAAATGAATTGATTCTTTTTGCATTGTGTTCTTTGGAAGGAAATCTAACAGCTCGCCAAAGATGAGATTTTTCTGAGCTGTTTAGAATTTCTGGAGAATTTTAGAAGTGTTCTTGATGTTTTCTTTTTGTGTTTCAAATTATTTTCAGAAGCTGAGCCTTGTCTTGAGGATCACCAGGAGGCTTGTGAACCTCATCTGCACTAAGGCAAGCCACAACAACATTTTTATGATGCCATTTCAATATTTGTGATTTTCTTTCTTGAATGAAATGATTAATCCATGCATTTAAATAATTATTGAGTTATTTGTATTCTGTTAAATGTTGGATAGTTGTTATGCCTGATTTACAGAATAGTTGAAACTAGTTTAGTGGATAAAGCAAGTTAAGATTTATTTGAGGTGATGTTAGAAATAATTTTGGTTATGCATGGGAGTTATTTTAGCTATATGTTTTGCCTTCCTGAAATTGATAAAAATTTGTTAGAAAATATTCTGTTAAATCATATTACTTGTTTTACAGAAAGTTTGAACTTAATTTAGTGATAAAGAAAGTAAGAGTTGTTGATAGTAAAATCTTTTGTTATGCATATGAAAAAGTTATCGGAGTTGCTTTCTTGCATAAGAAATTAATGAAACTTGTTGCAAAATATTTTGGTTCAAATGTGAGTCATTTTGAGCTAGTAGAGTAACGTGAGTTGTTGATGGTTATGCTTGGTGTAAAGATGACATCGGTCATTTTTTTATGATGCATGTGTTGTTTTGCATTTCATGGCATGCTATTACACCGGTCATTGTTAGTTTAAAGTTGAAACTGAAAATAACTCAACTTGAATACACCGTTGACTGGGTCATGGTGCCGCTGAATCGAGTTCTTTCCAATGCAACCACATTTGCCTTTATGGGGGGCCTTGATTCGGTCCATTAACACGGCCTCTGGTCGGTGCCTCCATCTAGGGAAGGTTATGTCGTGTTTGCCCTGGCCCGGCAAGCAGACATAATATTGTGTGCTCGTTGATGAGATTATGGTACCGAGTCCCCGAGTGGGAGTGTCCCCGAGTGGGAGTTTGACCACGACGGTGGTCGGGGTGTCTTTGGTAGACACGGGGCCACCCAGGACTAGCCCGTTGGGGATTTGGGTCGGAGTGGCCGGGAGAGTGTTGTGGCAATGGAGGGGTTTCGTCGGAATGACGTTGGTCCACCCGAATGGGAGTGCGAGGCCATGGGTTCCGTGGTGTGGGTACAGTGTGCTACCTCTGCAGAGTGTATAATCTATCGATAGCCACGTCCACGGTTACGGACACCTCATAGTAGGTACCACCATGAGTCAATGAATAATAAAAATTGCACACTAATCTGTAAAACTTTGCATTGTCGAGGATGGCAGAAAGGCCATCGAGGAATTTGGAACCAGATATTGGTTGTGGTTGTGATCGCCGTAAGGATCACGAGACATGTTGTTAAAGACCACGTTGGTGGTGTGTTTTACCTTGGTGGTGTGTTTGTGATCTGAGGATGATCACGGTTGGTAAGTTGTCCCAGGGACGTTCGAGCATGATCACAGCATGTTGACATATAGTGTTGCATTTTAATAATTGGTTAAATATCATGATATTGTTTGTCATTATGATTATGCTTGTTGTGAGCTTGCAAGTACATTCAATGTACTGACCTGGCGTGTCATGCCAGATTTCAGGAAAGTTTGGTTGGAGGAGCGTTGTTCGATTCTAGATCATGTCCACATCGGTCCTCCTGTGATATGGAGCTTCCGCTACCACGTTATTCTGCTGCCATGTAGTTGTTCGGATCGAGGCCCCTTTATGTTCACTAAATAATGTACATATTGTTCAGACGCACCGAGTGTGCCGCTTGGCCTCGACTGCTGTTGTAATATGAACTCTGGTCCACTAGCATCAATAAAGCGGTTGTTTTCTGTACCAATATGTTGTGTGTTGCTAGAAGACATGGTCTCTTGGCTGGCAATGCAGGGTAAACCGGTCGCTCTGAGCCGGGGTGCCACACCAAATTTATTGATTCGACACAAGGGGAGTGTCGGTGTCAAAACCGGCGGATCTCGGGTAGGGGGTCCCGAACTGTGCGTCTAAGGCAGATGGTAACAGGAGGCAGGGAACACGATGTTTTACCCAGGTTCGGGCCCTCTTGATGGAGGTAAAACCCTACGTCATGCTTGATTGATATTGATGATATGGGTAGTACAAGAGTAGATCTACCACGAGATCAGAGAGGCTAAACCCTAGAAGCTAGCCTATGGTATGATTGTATGTTATTGTTGTGTCCTACGGACTAAAACGCTCTGGTTTATATAGACACCGGAGAGGGTTAGGGTTACACAAGGTCGGTTACAAAGGAGGAGATATCCATATCCGTACTACCTAGCTTGCCTTCCACGCTAAGGAGAGTCCCATCCGGACACGAGACGAAGTCTTCAATCTTGTATCTTCATAGTCTAACAGTCCGGCCAAAGGATATAGTCCGGCTGTCCGGAGACCCCCTAATCCAGGACTCCCTCAGTAGCCCCTGAACCAGGCTTCAATGACGATGAGTCCGGCGCGCAGTATTGTCTTCGGCATTGCAAGGCGGGTTCCTCCTCCGAATACACCACGGAAGAATTTGAATACAAGGATAGTGTCTGGCCCTGCAAAATAAGTTCCACATATCACCGTAGAGAGAATAATATTTCCACAAATCTTAATCTGCTGACACGTTTTGGCAACATGACATCATGCCATGTCTCGGTGATTACTCGAACTGTTTTTCTTCAACCAGCTCCACACATAACGCGAGGCGGTTTCTTGACACGTCTTGTCAAAGCAGAGATTGTGTTCCCCTAATTACGGGATTCTCATCAATACGGTCGTGGGTAACCCAACCGTGTCTAGGACTCCTAGATTATAGGCAAGTCCCAAACGGCTACGGAGAGGACGCTTGATATTCACCCTCTCTATAAAGGGACAAGGCCTTTACTTTTTTCCCTCCCGTGCTCAATCAAATCCTTCCCCCGCCTCGAGTTCTAACACCCAAAGCCTAGGTCAGGTGCTTCAGACCTTCAATCATGTCCGGATCTAGACTTCAAGGCCGGTGGATGCCCTCCTCCGTTACGGAAGAGGATATCGAAAAGTTGAGGGAGGCCAGATACCTGACCGCCGAGGTTTCGCATCGCCTGCCTGCCCAAGGGCAGGTCGTTCCTACTCCTGAACCCAACAAGAATGTTGTGTTCATCTCCCACTTCCTCCGAGGTCTAGGCCTCACTCTGGATCCCTTCGTTAGGGGTTTGATGTTCTATTACGGGCCAGATTTCCACGATCTAGCCCCAAACTCCTTTCTCCACATCTCAGCATTTATCGTCGTACGTGAGGCCTTCCTCCGCATTACCCCTCACTTCGGCATGTGGCTCAAGACCTTTGACGTGAAGCCAAAGATGGTCGAGGGGCAGCATGTAGCGTGCGGAGGCGCTTTAATAAGAAAGATCGCTGGAGCTCCATGGCCAAAGGGTTCCATTCCAGAGGTGTCCGGATTATGGCAGCGGGAGTGGTTTTACATCACAGCTCCCAGAAGTGCCAAGTGGGCGGCTGCCACTACTTTCCGCTCGGGCCCTCCACCACAACTGATGTCATGGATTAGCAGAGGGCTGAGCTGGGGTCCAGCCAAGGACGTGCCTATACTGCAAAGGCGCATTCAAGATCTCTTCAATGGAGATTTCAGTCTGGTTACGGTGGTGCAAGTCATGTTGGTTCGTCGAGTCCAGCCTTGCAAACGCCGGCCCCTCCGCATGTGGGAGTTCAACCCAGAAGGGTCGCGCACTATTCAGAATTTCCTCGGCCTCACACATGAGGAGATGTACAAATCATTCTTCGGACCCCAAATAGAGTGTTCGGATACTACCGAGGACGTGGGCTTGAGCAGCAACCGGACCGCCGACCAAGTAAGTAATCCTCTAGCCGAACACACCTTCTTTCATTTACCATGACGTCATTCTGAGAAATCGCTCTTTGACCAGGACTGACTAACAAAGGCGAAGATGATTCGGTGTTCGGCCCCCCTTCCCGAGGGTTTGGAGAATCCGGTACTGGAAAAGATGCTCGAGCTAGCACCTTGCCCGGAGCCCTCAAAGGAAGATAAAGGGGGGAATAATGAGGGCGAAAGCGGGCCCCATCGCTACCAATTCCAAGCGAGGAAATGAGCGCCTCCGTGAAGGAGGATAACCAAGGGGAAGAATCTGACCTTCTCTCGCTTCGGGGAAGGAAGAGGACTGCCTCTGAAGATCCGGAAACCAAGGCTTCCAAACGGGAGAAGAAGTCTCCACCAGAGAGTCCTACCTTGGAGGGTGCTCTTGCCGCACAAAGTCCGCGCGAGGATCAGCCCTCCAACGAGCTGTAAGTAATCAAAAAGTACTTTAATAGTGGAGATATACTACCTTACCTCTGAGGAAAATAACCGAAGCATTTATCTTGCAGTTCGGATCTTAGCCCTTCTCAGCAGAGCTCATCTTCGGGGGATCTCCTTCCGGAGATGATGGAGAGCGAAACGCCTCCCCCGGACTCCCCCGCTCAAGAAGCGGGCGACCTTGAAGTGTCGTCACGGAGGGCCTCTCCAGATCCGGTGAGGCCAGAAGATAATCCTATAGTCACCCGAAGTCCCCAGCGTCCGGCTCATGAAGAGAGCAAACAAAAGAATCCGGCACCATCTGGTATGCGGTCGGACGTACTGAGGGAGCTGTTAGAGCGAGCGGCCATCTCAGAAGAACACCGTACATTGATGGGTACAGTAATGGAAAGAATTTCATCCGCCGAAAGCGGATTGCATGAAGCTTTTATGAGTCTACTGACAGGCTTTGAGGTACGTGAAATGATATAATTTTTGATAGTACCGCACATTTTTAGGTGTGCCCTGTGTAGATAGTAGCCCCTGAGACTCTGGTTGTCATCGAGAATGGCGGAGAACAGAGGATCGTAATCCCAGGTAATAACCAAACCGCCTTTACGTGCAGGTGTCGAAAGCTCCGGTGGCTAGCCGGACTAATGAGTTTACCGAGCTAAAGTGGCAACTGGATGCGGCAGATGCCGACATCGAGCTTGTTAACAAGCGGCTTGACGAGGCACAGGGTAAGTAATGTTTTCTGGTGAATGTCACATAGTAAGAGCAGCGTAACGCCAGTATCTTTAATATGTTGTGACTGCAGATGGAGCTACCACCGTGGAGACCCTTTGGGCAGAACTTGCCCGAGCCAAGGAACAAGCAAGAATTAGTAATGTGGCCGCTTTAAAGGCGGCCGAAGAGTTAAGAGCCGAAAAGGCTGCACATTGCGAGAGCAAAGATAAAATGGCCAAGATGGCTATAAAGTTAAAAGACACTGCCGACCGCTGCCAGCTCCTTGAAGAAGAAAACCGAGCGAAGGCGACGGACCTTGAAAAGGCCACGGTGGCGACCAAAGACACCTGCTTTGCTATGAGGGAAAAGAAGGAAGAGCTGTGTGAAGCCAGGGATATTATGGCTGGGAAGCCCATTTTGCTGCGGAGGAAGTTCGGAGATCCGCGGTATGCCCCTCTGGATCGGCTGTGGAGTTCGGCAGACGCATATATGGACTTGGCGGCGAGCGCTGTCGATGCGGCCGAATACTTCCGAGATCAAACAAATCATGAAGTGGACAAGTTGTTCTGGTCGCAATTTAACGTTCCAGAGCATCCGCTTCCCTTGATTGATCGGCTAGCCGAATGGGCCGAACTCAATAGATTGTCCGGACTCGCCATGAGGTCCGTCGTAGATCATCTGTGGCCGGAAAAACCGAAGCCGAACAGCTATTTCAGCTTAGTGCAACAGTTCCTTGGAGCGGTGCCGCGCATCAATGCGATGAAGAGGTCGGCATGTATAGAAGGCTTGCGGATGGCCCTTGCCCGTGTCAAAGCATACTGGGCTTAGATGGATGCTACTGTTGTGGCGCAGGGTTCGGCCATAGGCCGAGTGGCTGCCGAGCACTATTTCGAAGAAGTTCTCGAGGGCGCTCGTTTGATAGAGGCCCAATGCTCGAAGAATATTATGCTTGAGTGACATGTATTCCCATTGTAAACACAATGTTTTTATGAAATTTATTAAGGTTGTATTTATACTTTTGCCCGAAAGTAATATGATGCCTCCTGTGCGGCCGTTTATGTATACATGTGTATAACCTGAAAGATTGCAGTCGTCGGCTTCAGCCCCCACGCATATAATGCGGGGATGTTCGCAGAAGACGCGTATTCACACTTAATCCAATGTCTTGATCCTAATAAGGAGGTGATGGCGCAGCGAACTAGGCAACCGGACTATACTGCTTTAACACTTTCACTTAGCCATAGGAGTTTGACGGTGGGGCTACTATATAGCCCCTGGTGGATCCGCACTCTCCCGAATTCGGGATGCGTACATGCCTGGCCAGGAAATGGCCCTTCGTTAAGGCGGAAGAATTCTAACATTCCGATAGGTCATCGAGTGGTTGACTAGTCTCACGCTATATCATGACAGTCAGTTTTCGACTTTCTCTACTGAGGTGCTCGTCCGGATGAACCGCGGCACAATCGCAGTAGTTCTCATGGTGCCGCCTTAGCCGATAGAGCAGAACGTAAGGCAGCAAAACACAAGAGCGGGCAAACCCAACATTTGACAAAAGACATGATTCGGAGTTGATGCATATAAGGCCAAACTCGCGACGCCGAACACTCCCTAAGGTATTCGGTCTTTATGGTATAAACCGGGCCTAAATAGTGCCCTTTGTAAGAAGCCCCTGGTGTCCAGGTACGTGCATTATTTTGACGTGGCCACATGCCAAGACATCAGCATCCTTCTCAATTGTACTGAGAATCCGAGGGATGTGTATCAACAAGAGACAGTAAAAAAGGTTTACGCAGGGTCTTAATCTAAAAAGAATCCTTGGAACGGGTCCCTACTGCACGTCTGCGCCTGTGTCTCCGTTGTGCCATATCCTGGACGGGTGTAGCACGATGGTCATCTGTAAAAGAGAGAAACTTTGGTGAAAAGTTGTTGTGCAAAAAGGTAGGTTTAAAGAAACCATGTACAATTCAAGATGAGTAAAAATTGCCACTTGTCTGCGCGCATTGAGCCCCTTGTATTTGTAATAGGGGTGTGGCCATCAAACCTGTATGAATTACATGTAGCTACGCCAGACTTGTCTAACTGTGTCTGTGGTCTTGACGACCTATCAAACGCTTTAGTTGGTGAGGCTGTTTTTAGTGTGCGGCTACCAAGGCAGTCACACTCTCTTCGGCGCGCCAGGATCGCTCAATATTTCCATTCACTGTAATGATGCCGCGTGGACCGGGCATCTTAAGCGTGAGGGAAGTGTAATGCGGTATTGCATTAAAGTGAGTGAAAGCTTCGCGTCCAAGTAGTGCTTGATAGCCACTTTGGACCGGAGCAATGTGGAAGGTTAAATTTTCGCTACGGAGGTTATCGGGGACGCCGAATATAACCTCTAGTAGCAGGGAGCCCGTGCAATGAGCCCCTGGTCCTGGCGTTACTCCTTTAAAGGTAGTATTGCTGTGGCAAATTTTCGTTGGGTCTATCCCCATTTTGCGGATTGTGTCCTGATATATCAGGTTTAGACTGCTGCCACCGTCCATCAGGACTCGTGTGAAATGGTATCCGTCAATTATTGGGTCTAATACCAAGGCAGCCCATCCTGCACGCCGGATACTTGCTGAGTAATCCCGATGGTCGAAAGTGATCGGTTGAGATGACCAGTGGCAGGATTCCGCGGTGATAGGCCCTTGGGCATATTTCTCTGGGAGTGCCGCTTTGTTTCTCCCCTTGATCACGTGTAACACATTCACTGTTTTGACTTCTGGTGGAAATTTCTTTTGCTCCCCAGTGTCTTGCTTGAGAGGCTCATCCTCGTCTTCGCTTGGTGTATCCTCCCCCTTGTGTGCGGCGTTGAGCTTGCCGGACTGCTTGAAGACCCAACATTCTCTGTGGGTATGATTTGCAGGTTTATCGGGGGTGCTATGGATCTGACATATTAGGTCCAGAATTTTGTTTAGGCTGGACAGTTCATCTCTCGCGCCTTTAGAGGGCGGCTTTTGCTGACCTGGCCGAGAACTTCTGAATCCGGCGTTTACCGCCGTGCTCTTCGGGCTATCTTCTTTATTCCGGCGCTTATTATTTTTGTTGCGCTGTGATTTCCCGTTTCCAACTCTAACTTCGGATGTACTGGGGTCGCTGGTGCCGCATCTGGCTAGCCAGCTATCCTCACCCGCGCAAAAGCGGGTCATGAGGCTTGTTAATGCTGCCATTGTTCTCGGCTTTTCTTGGCCAAGGTGTCTAGCAAGCCATTCGTCGCGGATGCTATGCTTAAAAGCTGCCAATGCTTCAGCGTCCGGACAGTCGACTATTTGGTTCTTTTTAGTAAGAAACCTATTCCAAAGCTTTCGGGCTGACTCTCCGGGCTGTTGAGTTATATAACTCAAATCGTCCGCGTCCGGAGGTCGGACATAAGTCCCTTGAAAATTTGCCCGAAAAGCGTCTTCAAGCTCTTCACAGCTTCCAATGGAGCTTTCGGGGAGGCTTTTAAGCCAGTGCCGAGCTGTCCCTTTGAGTTTGAGGGGTAAATACTTAATGGCGTGGGGATCATCTCCTCGAGCCATATGGATATGGAGGATATAGTCCTCAATCCAGACCCCAGGGTATGTTGTTCCGTCGTATGCCTCTATGTTTACGGGTTTGAATCCCTTTGGAAATTCATGGTCCAGCACCTCATCGGTGAAACATAGGGGGTGTGCGGCACCCCTGTATCTGGGTGTACCGCGTTGTTCGGATGTTTGTTGTGTTGCATCGTATGCTGGAGCGCGTTTGCATGGTCCATAGATGGATCTGGTTGTGCCGTCCTTTTGATGCGAGCCCTCGCGTGGATCGCGTATTGGCTTATGTGCGACGTTGTTTGCCGCTCTATGTTGGCCGTGAGGTCGTCTATCTGGCTAGATGGCCGTTTTAGTTTTTGGTTGCGGGGGATCTAAGGCCTCCTCATCGAATTCAGGTAGCAACTTCCGCTTTGGGTAACTCTTGGTGGGGTGACTACCGCCGTACTTCGTGTTGTGTTGAGCACTTTACTCCATCTAATTCTGAGTGTGTCTTGCGCAGCCTTGACCCTTTGCTTCTGCTTTTTTAGACTCCTCGCGGTGGCAACGAGCCTTTGATGGGCATTCTGTTGCTCCGGGTGTCTGTCCGGTGTGATGTCGTCCGGACTATTATCTTTGACAGAGTCGAGTTGTTCGGTTTGATTCTCCGTGTTGCCGTGGTCCGGCGATGGTTCACCCTGCTCTAACGCTAGGTCTATATGATCGTTATTTCTGCCGAGGCGGGATTTGGAGCGACACTTACGCCGCCGCTTTGACTGCTTCTTGAGGGGGCAACCCTTCATTGCATCCTTCCGTTCCTCGTCGTCGTCTTCTTTTGGTGAGTCCACCATGTATACGTCATGTGATGAAGTGGGCGTCCAATGCCCTGTGGGCGGTGGTTCCTGTTCGTCTCCCGCATCATCGTCCATACCGTCGATGTCTTCGAAGTCGGAGTCGAGCATGTCGGTTAAGTCATCGACAGTGGCTACTAAGTGGGTGGTGGGTGGGCGGCGAATTTCTTCATCATCCGCATCCCAATCCTGCCGGACATAGTTCGGCCAGGACTCTCCTGACAAGGAGAGAGACTTCAATGAATTCAGTATGTCGCTGAAGGGCGAGTGTTGAAAGATGTCCGCGAAGGTAAACTCCATGATCGGCGCCCAACCGGGTTCGATAGGAACGGGCGCAGGCGGTTCGGAGTCCGTGGCCGGAGAAGTATCTGGCAGTTTAACAACACGGCTCTCGTGAACGGTAAGGTCGATATTCGGCTCGATCGCCGCTGAGGGTAAGGCCTCCGTGGCGGGGTCCATCCACCCGTCCATGGACGGCGCAACTTGCTCCGAATTGAGGGTCGGAGCGGCTGCTGGTGCGATCTGCTGAACACTGTCTGATGATAGAGCTAAATCATACCCATCGTGACCGCGTGACGCACAAGGCAGAGGCTCGAATCCGCCGAAGATCAAATCTCCGCGGATATCGGCCGTGTAGTTTAAGCTTCCAAACCTGACCTGCTGGCCAAGGGCATAACTTTCGATCTGCTCCAGATGGCCAAGCGAGTTGGCCCGCAGTGCGAAGCCACCGAACACAAAGATCTGTCCGGGGAGAAAATTCTCACCCTGGACTGCATCGCTATCGATGATCGTAGGAGCCATCAAGCCTGACGGCGACGACACAGAGGAACTCTCAATGAAAGCACCAATGTCGGTGTCAAAACCGGCGGATCTCGTGTAGGGGGTCCTGAACTGTGCATCTAAGGCGGATGGTAACAGGAGGCAGGGAACATGATGTTTTACCCAGGTTCGGGCCCTCTTGATGGAGGTAAAACCCCACGTCCTCCTTGATTGATATTGATGATATGGGTAGTACAAGAGTAGATCTACCACGAGATCACAGAGGCTAAACCCTAGAAGCTAGCCTATGGTATGATTGTATGTTATTGTTGTGTCCTACTGACTAAAACGCTCTGGTTTATATAGACACCGGAGAGGGTTAGGGTTACACAAGGTCGGTTACAAAGGAGGAGATATCCATATCCGTACTGCCTAGCTTGCCTTCCACGCTAAGGAGAGTCCCATCCGGACACGAGACGAAGTCTTCAATCTTGTATCTTCATAGTCTAACAGTCCGGCCAAAGGATATAGTCCGGCTGTCCGGAGACCCCCTAATCCAGGACTCCCTCAGTAGCCCCTGAACCAGGCTTCAATGACGATGAGTCCCGGCGCGCAGTATTGTCTTCGGCATTGCAAGGCGGGTTCCTCCTCCGAATACACCACGGAAGAATTTGAATACAAGGATCGTGTCCGACCCTGCAAAATAAGTTCCACATACCACCGTAGAGAGAATAATATTTCCACAAATCTTAATCTGCTGACACATTTTGGCAACATACAATCATACCATAGGCTAGCTTCTAGGGTTTAGCCTCTCTGGTCTCGTGGTAGATCTACTCTTGTACTACCCATATCATCAATATCAATCAAGCAGGATGTAGGGTTTTATCTCCATCAAGAGGGTCCGAACCTGGGTAAAACATCGTGTTCCCTGCCTCCTATTACCATATGCCTTAGACGCACAGTTCGGGACCCCCAACCCGAGATCCGCCGGTTTTGACACAGACAGGGAGCAAAAGAATATTCTCAAGTATTAGCAGTTGAGTTGTTAATTCAACCACACCTGAAAGACGTAATATCTGCAGCAAAGTAGTGTGGAAGTAACGGTAACGGTGGCAAAAGTAACAGTAGTAGTTTTGTAGTAATTGTAACAGTGGCAGCGGAAAAGTAACTAAGCAAAGATCAATATGTGAAAAGCTCGTAGGCAATGGATCAGTGATGGATAATTATGTCGGATGTGATTCCTCATGCAACAGTTATAACATAGGGTGACACAGAACTAGCTCCAGTTCATCAATGTAATGTAGGCATGTATTCCGAATATAGTCATATGTGCTTATGGAAAAGAACTTGCATGACATCTTTTGTCCTACCCTCCCGTGGCAGTGGGGTCCTATTGGAAACTAAGGGATATTAAGGCCTCCTTTTAATAGAGTGCCGGAACAAAGCATTAACACTTAGTGAATACATTAACTCCTCAAACTATAGTCATCACCGGGAGTGGTCCCGATTATTGTCACCTTGAGGTTACCGGATCATAACACATAGTAGGTGACTATTTACTTGCAAAATAGGATCAAGAACTCACATATGTTCATGAAAACATAATAGGTTCAGATCTGAAATCATGGCACTCGGGCCCTAGTGACAAGCATTAAGCATAGCAAAGACATAGAAACATCAATCTCAGAACATAATGGATACTAGGGATCAAACCTTAACAAAACTAACTTGATTACATGATAAATCTCATCCAACCCATCACCGTCCAGCAAGCCTACGATGGAATTACTCACGCACGGTGGTGAGCATCATGAAATTGGTGATGGAGGATGGTTGATGATGACGACGGTGACAGATTCCCCTCTCTGAAGCCCCGAACGGACTCCAGATCAGCCCTCCTGAGAGAGATTAGGGCTTGGTGGCGGCTCCGTATCGTAAAACGGGATGAATCCTTCTCTCTGATTTTTTTTCTCCCCGAACGTGAATATATAGAGTTGGAATTGAGGTCAGTGGAGTCTCAGGGGGCCCACGAGGCAGGGGGCGCGCCATCCACCCTCGTGGACAGGGTGTGGCCCCCCTGGTGTTGATTCTTTTGCTAGTATTTTTTATTAAATCCAAAAATATTCTCCGTGAAGTTTTAGGTCATTCTGAGAAATTTTATTTCTGCACAAAAATAACACCATGGCAATTCTGCTGAAAACAGCGTCAGTCTGGGTTAGTTCCATTCAAATCATGCAAGTTAGAGTCCAAAACAAGGGCAATAGTGTTTGGAAAAGTAGATACGTTGGACACGTATCAACTCCCCCAAGATTAAACCTTTGCTTGTCCTCAAGCAACTCAGTTGATAAACTGAAAGTGATAAAAGAAAAACTTTTACAAACTCTGTTTGCTCGTATTGTTGTAAATATGTAAAGCCAGCATTCAGGTTTTCGGCAAAGATTGTGAACTAACCATATTCACAATAACACTTAGGTCTCATATTTACTCATATCAATGGCATAATCAACTAGCGAGCAATAATAATAAATCTCGGATGACAACACTTTCTCAAACAATCATAATATGATATAACAAGATGGTATCTCGCTAGCCCTTCCTGAGACCGCGAAACATAAATGCAGAGCACCTTTGAAGATCAAGGACTGACTAGACATTGTAATTCATGATAAAAGAGATCCAGTCACAGTCATACTCAATGTAAACTAATTGTAATGCATGCAAATGACAGTGGTGCTCTCCAACTGGTGCTTTTTAATAAGGGGATGATGACTCAACATAAAAGTAAATAGATAGGCCTTTCTCAGAGGGATGCAGGGATTTGTAGAATTGCTAGAGCTCGAGTTTTGAAATAGAGATGGATAATATTTTGAGCGGTATACTTTCATTGTCAACATAACAACCAAGAGATCTCGATATCTTCCATGCTACACACATTATAGGAGGTTCCCAAACAGAATGGTAAAGTTTATACTCCCCCACCACCAACAAACATCAACCCATGGCTTGTACGAAACAACAGGTGCCTCCAACTAACAGCAATCCTGGGAGAGTTTTGTTTGCAATTATTTTAATTGAAGCATGGGATTGGGCATCCCAGTTACCAGCCATTATCTCATGAATGAGGAGCGGAGTCCACTCCTTATGAGAATAACCCACCTAGCATGGAATATATAGACAGCCATAGTTGATACATGAGCTATTCGAGCATACAAAACAGAATTTCATTTGAAGGTTTAGAGTTTGGCACATACAAATTTACTTGGAACGGTAGGTAGATACCACTTATAGAAAGGTATGGTGGACTCATATGAAATAACTTTGGGGTTTATGGGGTTTAGTACAAGTGAAGGCTAGAAAAAGACTAGGAAGCAACCAACTAGAGAGCGACAACAGTGATGAACATGCATTAAAATTAATCAACACTGAGTGTAAGCATGAGTAGGATATAATTCACCATGAACATAAATATCATGGAGGCTATGTTGATTTTGTTTCAACTACATGCGCGAACATGTGCCAAGTCAAGCCACTTGAATCGTTCAAAGGAGGATACCACCCTATCATACCACATCACAACCATTTTAATAGCATGTTGGCACACAAGGTAAACCATTATAAACACCTAGCTAATTAAGCATGGCATGAGCAACTATAACCTCTAATTGTCATTGCAAACATGTTTCATTCATAATAGGCTGAATCAGGAACGATGAACTAATCATATTTACAAAAACAAGATAGGTCGAGTTCATACCAGCTTCTCTCATCTCAATCAGTCCATCATATATCGTCATTATTGCCTTTCACTTGCACGACCAAATGGTGTGGATAATAATAATAGTGCACATGCATTGGACTGAGCTAGAATCTGCAAGCATTTAATACAAGGGAGAAGACAAGGTAATATGGGCTCTTGGTTAGGTCAACAATAATGCATATGAGATCCACTCAACATTTTCATCATGGTCTTCTCCTCTCGACCCCCGAAGAAAATAAATAAAACTATTTACACGGGAAAGCTCCCAACAAGCAAAAGAAGAACGAGAAATCTTTTGGGGTTTTCTTTCGATTACTACTACTACAAGCATGGAAAGTAAACTAGCTAAAAGCTACAACTAATTTTTTGTTTTTTTATTAAAGTTTTTCAAACACACAAGAAGAATGCTGGAAAAGAAAATAAACTAGCATGGATAATACAATGAAAAAGTATGAGCACCGACAACTGGAATGAGTGTGTGAACATGAATGTAATGTCGGTGAGAAATACGTACTCCCCCAAGGTTAGGGTTTTGGCCTAAGTTGGTCTATGGCCACTGATGGCCTGGTGGATATCCAAAGTTGTAGTTGGGGTCATACTGAGATGTAGCAGCTACTGCCTGACGAGCTGCAGCTTGGAGGCGAGCTGCCTCCGTCCTCCTCTCATATTCGTTTGCTTCCTCCCTGGTTATAACATATCTCCTTTTGCCTAAAAGTCAAAGAAAGTAGGAGCGGGGAGGGCAACATGGACGGTGCACCATCTGTCAAAGATTAGTCGGTACTGGAGGAATTGTTCATTCCTCTCAACAAACAGATGGTGAACCATGGCATTATAATCTAGGTAAGCAGGAGGTAACTCTATATATCATTTCCATGTATGGTTATATTAAGACAATTAGCTACACGAGTTGCATAAATTCCACCAAACAAATCTCAACTTACACTTTTGTGATGTAACCTTCGTGCAACAATGGCCCCCAAGTTATATTGTTTATCACCTAATACCGCACTCTTGAGGACACTAAGATCTGGAACGCACATGTGACAAGCCTCATCTTTACCGTTAATGCATCTACCAATGAAGAGAGCAAAATAATGTATGGAAGGGAAATGAATGCTCCCTATGGTAGCTTGTGTGATTTCTCTAGATTCCCCCACAGTAATACTAGCAAGAAAGTCTTTATATTCAGATTTGCGAGGTTCACTAACATTGCCCCACTACGGGAGTTTACAAGCAATATTAAAATCTTCTAGTTCCATGGTATATGATTTATCATAAAGATCAAATAAAACAGTGTGAGAATTGCGCGAGGATGTAAATTTAAACCTTCTCACAAAGGAATCAGTTAGGTAGCGGTATTGCCGGCACTTATGTGACACAAAGTCCTCAAGATCAGCATTACGCATATACGCGTCAAATTCATCCTTGATGCCTGCTTGGACCATAAACTCCTCTGACGGCCATTCACAAGGCCGCACTTGAGATTCCCTTGGTGGTTCATCGTCATGTTCATGTATCGCGAGCCATGGTCCTTGCTTCCTTGAGAAACCACCTTGGTACATTTTCCTAAACATTTTTCTTCCTCTGAAAAAATTTCTGAAATTTTTAGTGACTCAAAATGAAAGTGAATCAAACTCAACTAGATTGATAGCAACTACTCCCACAAGTGCCTATAGGCTATATCATGCATTAAAACTACTTTTGACCATATAAAGTTGACATGCAAGCTCAAGAACAGGGTCACCTAAGAAGCAAAAATTTGCAATGAATAAAGCACTAGAACAAAAACTAATTGGACCATTGGAGGAGTCACATACCGAAGAACAATCCCCCAAAGCAGTTTTGTGAATGGAGCTTTGAGCTAGGAGATCGAAAATGGCAGCAAGATGAGTTAGAACTCGGGTTTGAGTTGTGGGATGATTTTTTCTGGAGGAAGACGAAGTGTGTGGGTGATGGAATAAGTGGAGGGGGCCCACGTGGGGTCCACGAGGCAGGGGCACGCCCTGGACCCTTGTGGCCAGGTGATGTGGCCCCCTGGTGTGTTCTCAGTGCCAATAATTCTAAAATATTCTACAAAAAAATCATATTTCATTTTCAGGACATTTGGAGAACTTTTATTTTTGGGGTATTTTTTATTGCAAGGATAATTCAGAAAACGGACAGAAAATACTATTTTTGCTTTATTTAATCTAAATAACAGAAAGTAAAAGGAGGGTACAGAGAGTTGTGCTTTCTAACTTCATCCATCTCATGCTCATCAAATGGAATCCACTAACAAGGTTGATCAAGTCTTGTTAACAAACTCTTTCCAATAACATGAAACCGGAGAATTTTCGAATAGCACTAAGTTACCTCAACGGGGATATGCATGTCCCCAACAATAAGAATATTATATTTCTTCTTGATAGTAGGGAGAGGAAATTCAAAACCTCCAATAGTAATCGTTGAAGTTTTTCCAATAGAATTGATACTGTGGACTTGAGGTTGTTTCCTCGAAAAGTGTACCGTATGCTCATTACCATTAACATGAAAACTGACATTGCCTTTGTTGCAATCAATAACAGCCCCTGCAGTATTCAAAAAGGGTCTACCAAGAATAATAGACATACTATCGTCCTCGGGAATATCAAGAATAACAAAGTCCATTAAAATAGTAATGTTTGCAACCACAACAGGAACATCCTCACAAATACCGACAGGTATAGCAGTTGATTTATCGGCCATTTGCAAAGATATTTCAGTAGGTGTCAGCTTATTCAAATCAAGTCTACGATATAAATAAGGAGGCATAATACTAACACCGGCTCCAAGATCACATGAAGCAGTTTTAACATAATTTCTCTTAATGGATCATGGTATAATTGGTACTCCAGGATATCCTAGTTTCTTTGGTATTCCACCCTTCAAAGTATAATTAGCAAGCATGGTGGAAATTTCAGCTTCCGGTATCTTTATTTTATTTGTGTCAATATCTTTCATATACTTAGCATAAGGATTCATTTTAAGCATATCATTCAAACGCATATGCAAAAAGATAGGTCTAATCATTTCAGCAAAGCACTCAAAATCCTCATCATCCTTTTTCTTGGATGGTTTAGGAGGAAAAGGCATGGGTTTCTGAACCCATGGTTCTCTTTCTTTACCGTGCTTCCTAGCAATGAAGTCTCTCTTATCATAACGTTGATTCTTTGAGTGTGGGTTATCAAGATCAACAGCAGGTTCAATCTCTACATCATTGTTATTGCTAGGCTGAGCATCAACATGAACATCATCATTAACATTATCACTAGGTTCATGTTCATTACCAGATTGTGTTTCAGCATCAGAAATAGAAATATCATTGGGATTCTCAGGTGTGTCAACAACAGGTTCAGTAGAAGCATGCAGAGTCCTATCATTTTTCTTTTTCTCCTTCTTAGAAGGACTAGGTGCATCAACATTAGTTCTCTGAGAATGTTGCTCAATTCTCTTAGGATGGCCCTCAGGATACAAAGGTTCCTGAGTCATTCTACCCCCTCTAGTCACAACTCTAACAACATTATCATTTTTCTTATTATTTAATTCATTGAGCAAATCATCTTGAGCTTTAAGCACTTGTTCTACTTGAGTGGTAATCATAGAAGCATGTTTACTAATAAGTTTGAGCTCACCATTAACTCTAGACATATAATCACTCAAGTGTTCAATCATATAAGTATTACGTTTCAGTTGTCTACTAACATAAGCACTGAAGTTTTCTTGTTTACCAATAAAATTATCAAACTCATCTAAGCATTGGCTAGCAGACTTATAATGAGGAATATCACCTTCATCAAATCTATAGAGAGAATTTACCTTTACTACCCGTGTCAGGTTCTCAAGACCATGCATCTCTTCAATATGTGGTAAATTCTTAACATCTTCAGCTTTAATACCCTTTTCTTTCATAGATTTCTTTGCCTCTTGCATATCTTCCGGGCTGAGAAATAGAATACCCCTTTTCTTCGGACCTGGCTTAGGAGTTGGTTCAGGAAGTGTCCAATCATTATTATTACTCAATATACTATTCAATTGCAATTCAGCTTGCTCGGCAGTTCTTTCCCTGAAAACACAACCAGCGCAACTATCCACGTGGTCTGTAGAAGCATCGGTTAGTCCATTATAAAAGATATCAAGTATTTCATTTTTCTTGAGAGGATGATCAGGCAAAGCATTAAATAATCTGAGAAGCCTCCCCCAAGCTTGTGGGAGACTCTCTTCTTCAGTTTGCACAAAATTATATATTTCCCTTAAGGTCGCTTGTTTCTTATGAGCGGGGAAATATTTAGCAGAGAAGTAATAAATCATATCCTGGGGACTACGCACACAACCAGGATCAAGAGAATTAAACCATATTTTAGCATCACCCTTTAATGAGAACGAAAATAACTTAAGGATATAGTATTAACCAATTTTCTCCTCATTAGTGAACAGGGTGGCTATATCATTTAATTTAGTAAGATGTGCCACAACAGTTTTAGATTCATAGCCATAAAAAGGATCAGATTCAACCAAAGTAATTAACTCAGGATTGACAGAGAAATCATAATCCTTATCAGAAATACAGATAGGTGAAGTAGCAAAAGCAGGGTCATATTTCATTCTAACATTCAAAGACTTTTCTTTCAGCTTAACTAACAGTCTCTCAAGATCATATCTATCTTTTCAAGCAAAAAAGTCTCTATCAGTTTCTTCATCCATAACATAACCCTCAGGTACATCAAGTAATTCATATCTAGGGGAGAATCTTCATCATTACTTTCATCGATATTATCAGTTTCAATAATTTCATTCTCTCTAACCCTAGCGAATTCTTCATCAAGAAATTCACCTAGTGGCACAGTATTATTAAGCATAGAAGTAGTTTCATCATAAGCATCATGCATAGCAGAAGTGGCATCATCAATAACATGCAACATATCTGAATCAGTAGCAGGAGTAGGTTTAGGCGTCGCAAGTTTACTCAAAACAGAAGGTGAATCAAGTGCAGAGCTAGATGGCAGTTCCTTACCTCCCCTCGTAGTTGAGGGATAAATCTTGGTTTTTTCGTCTTTCAAGTTCCTCATAGTGATCAGCAGATATAAATCCCAAGTGACTCAAAGAATAGAGCTATGCTCCCCGGCAACGGTGCCAGAAAATAGTCTTGATAACCCACAAGTATAGGGGATCGCAACAGTTTTCGAGGGTAGAGTATTCAGCCCAAATTTATTGATTCGACACAAGGGGAGCCAAAGAATATTCTCAAGTATTAGCAGTTGAGTTCTCAATTCAACCACACCTGAAAGACTTAATATATGCAGCGAAGTATTTAGTAGCAAAGTAGTATGGAAGTAACGGTAACGGTGGCAAAAGTAACAGTAGCAGTTTTGTAGTAATTGTAACAGTGGCAGCGGAAAAGTAACTAAGCAAAGATCAATATGTGAAAATATCGTAGGCAATGGATCAGTGATGGATAATTATGTCGGATGTGATTCCTCATAAAACAGTTATAACATAGGGTGACACAGAACTAGCTCCAGTTCATCAATGTAATGTAGGCATGTATTCTGAATATAGTCATACGTGCTTATGGAAAAGAACTTGCATGACATCTTTTATCCTACCCTCCCATGACGGATTCCCCTCTCCGGAGCCCCGAACGGACTCCATATCAGCCCTCCCGAGAGAGATTAGGGCTTGGTGGCGGTTTCGTATCGTAAAACGCAATGAGTCCTTCTCTCTTATTTTTTTCTCCCCGAACATGAATATATAGAGTAGGAGTTGAGGTCGGTGGAGCATCAGGGCACCCACGAGGCTGGGGGGCGCGTCCCAGGGGGGTGGGCGCCCCCCGCCCTTGTGGACAGGGTGTGGGCCCCCTGGCGTTGATTCTTTCACCAGTATTTTTTTATATATTCCAAAAATATTCTCCCTGACGTTTCAGGTCATTCCGAGAACTTTTATTTCTGCACAAAAATAACACCATGGCAATTCTGCTGAAAACAACGTCAGTCCGGGTTAGTTCCAATCAAATCATGCAAGTTAGAGTCCAAAACAAGGACAAAAGTGTTTGGAAAAGTAGATACGTTGGAGATGTTTCAAATTGCTCAGCTAGTGAGCATGTGCTCAGAATGTCTGGGTACTACAATCACTTGAATCAAGTGGGAGTTAATCTTCCAGATAAGATAGTGATTGACAGAGTTCTCTAGTCACTATCACCAAGTTACTGGAACTTTGTGATAAACTATAATATGCAAGGGATAATGAAAACGATTCCCGAGCTCTTCGCGATGCTGAAATCCGCGAAGGTAGAAATCAAGAAAATCATCAAGTGTTGATGATTGACAAGACCACTAGTTTCAAGTAAAAGGGCAAGGGAAATAAAGGGAACTTCAAGAAGAATGGCAAGCAAGTTGCCACTCCAAGGAAGAAGCCCAAAGCTAGACCCAAGCCTGAAACTGAGTGCTTCTACTCCAAAGGAAATGGTCACTGGAAGTGGAACTGCCCTAGATACTTGGCGGATAAGAAGGATGGCAAAGTGAACAAAGGTATATTTGATATATATGTTATTGATGTGTACTTTACTAGTGTTTATAGCAATCCCTCGGTATTTGATACTAGGTTCGATTCCTAAGAGTAGTAACTTGAAACGGGAATTGCAAAATAAACATAGACTAATTAAGGGTGAGGTGATGATGTGTGTTGGAAGTGATTCCAAGGTTGATAAGATCACCATCGCACACTCCCTTTTCCTTCGGGATTAGTGTTGGAACTAAATAAATGTCATTTGGTGTTTGCATTGAGCATAAATATGATTGGATCATGTTTATTGCGATACGGTTATTCATTTAAATCAGAGAATAATTGTTGTTCTGTTTACATGAATAAAACCTTCTATGGTCTTACATCCAATGTAAATGGTTTACTGAATCTCGATCATAGTGATACACATAATATTGATGCCAAAAGATGCAAAGTTAATAATGATAGTGCAACTTATTTATGGCACTGCCGTTTCGGTCATATTGATGTAAAGCGCATGGAGAAACTCCATACTGATGGGTTTTTGGAATCACTTGATTATGAATCACTTGATGCTTGCGAACCATGCCTCATGGGCAAGATGACTAAGACTGCGTTCTTCGGAACAATGGAGCGAGCAATAGACTTGTTGGAAATACTACATACTAATGTGTGTGGTCCAATGAGTGTTGAGGCTTTGCGGCGGGTATCGTTATTTTCTAACCTTCACAGATGATTTGAGCAGATATGGGTATATCTACTTGATGAAATATAAGTCTGAAACATTTGAAAGGTTCGAAGAATTTCAGAGTGAAGTGGAAAATCATCGTAACAAGAAAATAAAGTTTCTACAATCTGATCATGGAAACAAATATTTGAGTTACGAGTTTGGTCTTCATTTGAAACAATGTGGAATAGTTTCGCAACTCACGCCACCTAGAACACCACAGCGTAATGGTGTGTCCGAACGTCATAACCGTACTTTAATAGATATGGTGCAATCTATGATGTCTCTTACCGAATTACCACTATCACTTTGGGGTTATGCATTAAAGACGGTTGCATTCACGTTAAATAGGGCACCGTATAAAAATCCGTTGAGACGATACCATATGAACTGTGGTTTAGCAAGAAACCTAAGCTCTCGTTTCTTAAAGTTTGGGGTTGCGATGCTTATGTGAAAAAGTTTCAACCTGATAAGCTCAAACCCAAATCGGAGAAGTGCGTCTTCATAGGATACCCAAAAGAAACTGTTGGGTACACCTTCTATCACAGATCCGAAGGCAAGATCTTTGTTGCTAAGAGTGGATCCTTTCTAGAGAAGGAGTTTCTCTCGAAATAAGTGAGTGGGAGGAAAGTAGAACTTGATGAGGTAATTGTACCTTCTCCCTTATTGGAAAGTAGTTCATCACAGAAATCAGTTCCATTGATTCCTACACCAATTAGTGAGGAAGCTAATGATGATGATCATGAAAACTTCTGATCAAGTTACTACCGAACCTCGTAGGTCAACGGGATTAAGATCTGCACCAGAGTGGTACGGTAATGTTGTTCTTGAGGTCATGTTACTTGACCATGACGAACCTACGAACTATGAGGAAGCAATGATGAGCCCAGATTCCGCAAAATGGCTTGAGGCCATGAAATCTGAGATAGAATCCATGTATGAGAACAAAGTCTAGACTTTGGTGGACTTGCCCGTTGATCGGCAAGCCATTGAAATCTGGCAAATGGATGTCAAAATTGCATTCCTTAATGGATTTCTTAAAGAAGAGTTGTATATGATAGAACGAGAAGGATTTGTCAATCCTAAAGGTGCTAACGAAGTGTGCAAGCTCTAGCGATCCATCTATAGACTGGTGCAAACATCTCGGAGTTGGAATATACACTTTGATGAGTTGATCAAAGCATATAGTTTTATACAGACTTGCGGTGAAGCCTGTATTTACAAGAAAGTGAGTGGGAGCACTACAACATTTCTGATAAGTATATGTGAATAACATATTGTTGATCGGAAATAATGTATAATTTTCTGAAAAGCATAAAGGAGTATTTGAAAGGAGTTTTTCAAAGAAAGACCTTGGTGAATCTGCTTACATATTGAGCATCAAGATCTATAGAGATAGATCATGACGCTTGATAAATTTTTTCACTGAGTACATACCTTGACAAGTTTTTTAAGTAATTCAAAATGGAATAGTCAAAGAAGGAGTTCTTGCCTGTGTTGCAAGGTGTGAAGTTGAGTAAAGACTCAAAACCCAACCATGACAGAAATAGAAAGAGAATGAAAAGTCATTCCCTATGCCTCAGTCATAGGTTCTATAAAGTATGCTATACTGTGTACCAGACCTATTGTGTACCTCACCATGAGCTTTGGAAGAGGGTACAATAGTGATCCAGGAGTGGATCACTGAACATCTGTCAAAATTATCCTTAGTAGAATAAGGAAATGTTTCTCGATTATGGAGGTGACAAAGAGTTCGTCGTAAAGAGTTACATCGATGCAAGCTTTGACACCGATCTGGATGACTCTATGTCTTAATCTACATACATGTTGAAAGTGGGAGCGATTAGCTAGAGTAGCTCCATGTAGAGCATTGTAGACATAGAAAAATTGCAAAATACATATGGCTCTAAATGTGGCAGACCCATTGACTAAACTTCTCACACAAGCAAAACATGATCACTCTTCGGGTGTTAATCACATAGCGATGTGAACTAGATTATTGACTCTAGTAAACCCTTTGGGTATTAGTCACATGGAGATGTGAATTGATCACATAAAGATGTGAACTATTGGTGTTAAATCACATGGCGATGTGAATTAGATTATTGACTCTAGTGCAAGTGGGAGACTGAAGGAAATATGCACTAGAGGCAATAATAAAGTTGTTATTTATATTTCCTTATATCATGATAAATGTTTATTATTCATGCTAGAATTGTATTAACCGGAAACTTAGTACGTGTGTCAATACATAGACAAAACAGAGTGTCCCTAGTATGCCTCTACTTGACTAGCTTGTTAATCAAAGATGGTTAAGTTTCCTGACCATAGACATGTTTTGTCATTTGATGAACGGAATCACATCATTAGAGAATGATGTGATGGACAAGACCCATCCGTTATCTTAGCATAAATGATTGTTTAGTTTTATTGCTATTGCTTTCATCATGACTTATACATGTTCCTCTCACTATGATATTATGGAACTCCCGAATACCGGAGGAACACCTTGTGTGCTATCAAACGTCACAACGTAACTGGGTGATTATAAAGATGCTCTATAGGCGATAAAGGGGTTGTGAATCCCTTCACGGGCACTTGCAAAAGTGAGATCTAATAAAGGTAATAAGATAAATATTTTTGGTATTTTTGTATAGATTGGAAAGTAAAGATTGCAAAGTAAAGATTAAACTGGAATTGTAGATCGGAAACTAATATAATGTAAAGTAGAGCCGGGGGCCATAGGTTTCACTAGTGGCTTCTCTCAAGATAGCAAAAATTATGGTGGGTGAACAAATTAATGTCGAGCAATTGATAGAAAAGCGCATAGTTATGAGAATATCTAGGCATGATCATAAACATAGGCATCACGTCCGTGTCAAGTAGACCGAAACGATTCTGCATCTACTACTATTACTCCACACATCGACCTCTATCCAGCATAATCTAGAGTATTAAGTTCATAAGAACAGAGTAACGCATTAGGCAAGATGACATGATGTAGAGGGATAAACTCAAGCAACATGGTATAAACCCCATCTTTTTATCCTCGATGGCAAAAATACAATACGTGTCGGTTCCCTTTCTGTCACTGGGAT
The DNA here is from genome assembly GCF_003073215.2 of Triticum urartu. Taxonomy (NCBI): domain Eukaryota; kingdom Viridiplantae; phylum Streptophyta; class Magnoliopsida; order Poales; family Poaceae; genus Triticum; species Triticum urartu. Next base: position 386,854,845 of record NC_053022.1, on the reverse strand, counting down.
CGAGCACCGCAAGATTGAACCCAAAGCTAAGCACTTCTCCCATTGCAAGAAAGATCAATCTAGTAGGCCAAACCAAACTGATAATTCGAAGAGACTTGCAAAGATATCAAATCATGCATATAAGAATTCAGAGAAGAATCAAATATTGTTCATAGATAAACTTGATCATAAACCCATGATACGTCTCCATCGTATCTACTTTTCCAAACACTTTTTTACCTTTTTTTGGACTCTAACTAGCATGATTTGAATGGAACTAACCTGGACTGACGCTGTTTTCAGCAGAATTGCCATGGTGTTATTTTTGTGCATAAATAAAAGTTCTCGGAATGACCTAAAACGTCAGGGAGAATATTTTTGGAATATATAAAAAATACTGGTGAAAGAATCAACGCCAGGGGGGCACACCCTGTCCACGAGGGCGGGGGGCGCCCACCCCCCTGGGACGCGCCCCCCAGCCTCGTGGGCGCCCTGATGCACCACCGACCTCAACTCCTACTCTGTATATTCACGTTCGGGGAGAAAAAATCAGAGAGAAGGACTCATTGGGTTTTACGGTACAGAGCCGCCGCCAAGCCCAAATCTCTCTCGAGAGGGCTGATCTGGAGTCCATTCGGGGCTTCGGAGAGGGGAATCTGTCGCCATCGTCATCATCAACCTTCATCCATCACCAATTTCATGATGCTCACCGCCGTGCGTGAGTAATTCCATCGTAGGATTGCTGGACGGTGATGGGTTGGAAGAGATTTATCATGTAATCGAGTTAGTTTTGTTAGGGTTTGATCCCTAGTATCCACTATGTTCTGAGATTGATATTGCTATGACTTTGCTATGCTTAATGCTTGTCACTAGGGCCCGAGTGCCATGATTTCAGATCTGAACCTATTATGTTTCCATGAATATATGTGAGTTCTTGATCCTATCTTGCGAGACAATAGTCACCTATTATGTGTTATGATCCGTTAACCCCGAACTGACAATAATCGGGATACTTACCGGTGATGACCGTACTTTGAGGAGTTCATGTATTCACTAAGTGTTAATGCTTTGGTCCGGTACTCTATTAAAAGGAGGCCTTAATATCCCTTAGTTTCCAATAGGACCCCGCTGCCACGGGAGGGTAGGACAAAAGATGTCATGCAAGTTCTTTTCCATAAGCACGTATGACTATATTCGGAATACATGCCTACATTATATTGATGAACTGGAGCTAGTTCTGTGTCACCCTATGTTATAACTGTTGCATGAGGAATCACATCCGACATAATTATCCATCACTGATCCAATGCCTACGAACTTTTCACATATTGACCTCTACTTAGTTACTTTTCCGTTGCCACTTTTACAATCACTACAAAACCAATACTGTTACTTTTGCCACTATTACCGTTACTTCCATATTACTTTGCTACTAAATACTTTGCTGCAAATATTAAGTCTTTCTGGTGCGGTTGAATTGACAACTCAACTGTTAATACTTGAGAATATTCTTTGGCTCCCCTTGTGTCGAATCAATAAATTTGGGTTGAATACTATACCCTCGAAAGCTATTGCGATCCCCTATACTTGTGGGTTATCAAGACTATTTTCTGGCGCCGTTGCCTGGTGCTACCTCTTTTAGCACTGCGTTGGTTTTCCCCGAAGAGGAAGGGATGATGCAGCAAAGTAGCGTAAGTATTTCCCTCAGTTTTTGAGAACCAAGGTATCAATCCAGTAGGAGGCTACACGCGAGTCCCTCGCACCTGCACAAAACAAATAAATCCTCGCAACCAACGCAAATAGGGGTTGTCAATCCCTATCGGGCCACTTACGAGAGTGAGATCTGATAGATATGATATGATATTTTTGGTATTTTTATGATAAAGATGCAAAGTAAAATAAAGGCAAAGTAAATAGCAAAGCAAATAACTAAGTAGTAGGAGATTGATATGATAAAGATAGACCCGGGGGCCATAGGTTTCACTAGTGGCTTCTCTCGAGAGCATAAGTATTCTACGGTGGGTGAACAAATTACTGTTGAGCAATTGACAGAATTGAGCATAGTTATGAGAATATCTAGGTATGATCATGTATATAGGCATCACGTCCAAGACAAGTAGACCGACTCCTGCCTGCATCTACTACTATTACTCCACTCATCGACCGCTATCCAGCATGCATCTAGAGTATTAAGTAAAAACAGAGTAACGCCTTAAGCAAGATGACATGATGTAGAGGGATAGACTCATGCAATATGAAGAAAACCCCATCTTGTTATCCTTGATGGCAACAATACAATACGTGCCTTGCTGCCCTTACTGTCACCAGGAAAGGACACCGCAAGATTGAACCCAAAGCTAAGCACTTCTCCCATTGCAAGAAAGATCAATCTAGTAGGACAAACCAAACTGATAATTCGAAGAGACTTGCAAAGATAACCAATCATACATAAAAGAATTTAGAGAAGATTCAAATATTATTCATAGATAGACTTGATCATAAACCCACAATTCATCGGTCTCAACAAACACACCGCAAAAGAAGATTACATCGAATATATCTCCACAAGAGAGGGGGAGAACATTGTATTGAGATCCAAAAAGAGTGAAGAAGCCATCTAGCTACTAACTATGGACCCGTAGGTCTGAAGTAAACTACTCACACTTCATCGGAGAGGCTATGGTGTTGATGTAGAAGCCCTCTGTGATCGATGCCCCCTCCGGCGGAGCTCCGGAACAGGCCCCAAGATGGGATCTCGTGGATATAGAAAGTTGCGGTGGTGGAATTAGGGTTTTGGCTCCGTATCTGATCGTTTGGGGGTATGTGGGTATATATAGGAGGAAGAAGTACGTCGGTGGAGCAACAAGGGGCCCACGAGGGTGGAGGGCGCGCCTGGGGGGTAGGCGCGCCCCCCTACCTCGTGGCCTCTTGTTACGTGGCTTGACGTAGGGTCCAAGTCTCCTGAGTTGTATTCGATGAGAAAATCACGTTCCCGAAGGTTTCATTCCGTTTGGACTCCGTTTGATATTCCTTTTCTTCAAAACCCTAAAACAGGCAAAAAATAGCAATTCTGGGCTGGGCCTATGGTTAATAGGTTAGTCCCAAATATGATATAAAAGTGGATAATAAAGCCCAATAATGTCCAAAACAGTAGATAATATAGCATGGAGCAATCAAAAATTATAGATATGGAGACGTATCAAGCATCCCCAAGCTTAATTCCTGCTTGTCCTCGAGTAGGTAAATGATAAAAACAGAATTTTTGATGCGGAGTGCTACTTGGCATAATTTTAATGTAATTCTTCTTAATTGTGGTATGAATATTCAGATCCGAAAGATTCAAGACAAAAGTTCATATTGACATAGAAAATAATAATACTTCAAGCATACTAACAAAGCAATTATGTCTTCTCAAAATAACATGGCTAAAGAAAGTTATCCCTACAAAATCATATAGTCTGGCTATGCTCTATCTTCACCACACAAAATATTTAAATCATGCACAACCCTGGTGACAAGCCAAGTAATTGTTTCATACTTTTGACATTCTCAAAACCTTTTCAATTTTCATGCAATACATGAGCGTGAGCCATGGATATAGCACTATAGGTGGAATAGAGTGGTGGTTGTGGAGAAGACAAAAAGGGAGAAGATAGTCTCACATCAACTAGGCGTATCAACGGACTATGGAGATTCCCATCAAATAGATATCAATGTGAGTGAGTAGGGATTGCCATGCAACGGATGCACTAGAGCTATAAGTATATGAAAGCTCAAAAAGAAACTAAGTGGGTGTGCATCCAACTTGCTTGCTCATGAAGACCTAGGGCAATTTGAGGAAGCCCATCATTGGAATATACAAGCCAAGTTCTATAATGAAAGATTCCCACTAGTATATGAAAGTGCTATCATGAGAGACTCTCTACTATGAAGATCATGGTGCTACTTTGAAGCAAAAGTGTGGTAAAAGGATAGTAACATTGTCCCTTCTCTATTTTTCTCTCATTTTTTTATTTGGGCCTTTCTCTCCTTTTTTATGGCCTCTTTTCTTTCTCTTTTTTTTATTTGGGCTTCTTTGGCCTCTTTCATTTATTTTTCGTCCGGAGTCTCATCCCGACTTGTGGGGGAATCATAGTCTCCATCATCCTTTCCTCACTGGGACAATGCTCTAATAATGATCATCATCACACTTTTATTTTTCTTACAACTCGATACTTAGAACAAAATATGACTCTATGTGAATGCCTCCGGCGGTGTACCGGGATATTCAATGATGCATGAGTGACATGTATGAAAGAATTATGAATGGTGGCTTTGCCACAAATACGATGTCAACTACATGATCATGCTAAGCAATATGACAATGATGGAGTGTGTCATAAATAGAACGGTGGAAAGTTGCATGGCAATATATATCGGAATGGCTATGGAAATGCCATAATAGGTAGGTATGGTGGCTGTTTTGAGGAAGGTATATGCTAGGTGTATGATACCGGCGAAAGGTGCGCGGTATTAGAGAGGCTAGCAAAGGTGGAAGGGTGAGAGTGCGTATAATCCATGGACTCAACATTAGTCATAAAGAACTCATATACTTATTGCAAAAATCTACAAGTTATCAAAGCAAAGTATTACGCGCATGCTCCTAGGGGGATAGATTGGTAGGAAAAGACCATCGCTCATCCCCGACCGCCACTCATAAGGAAGACAATCAATAAATAAATCATGCTCCGACTTCATCACATAACGGTTCACCATACATGCATGCTACGGGAATCACAAACTTCAACACAAGTATTTCTCAAATTCACAAATACTCAACTAGCATGACTTTAATATCACCATCTCCATATCTCAAAACAATTATCAAGTATCAAACTTATCATAGTATTCAACACACTCATAAGAAAGTTTTATTATTAATATTTAATACCAAGCATATTAGGATTTTAAGCAAATTACCATGCTATTTAAGACTCTCAAAATAATCTAAGTGAAGCATGAGAGATCAATAGTTTCTATAAAACAAATCCAGCACCGTGCTCTAAAAGATATAAGTGAAGCACTAGAGCAAAATTATATAACTCAAAAGATATAAGCGAAGCACATAGAGCATTCTAACAAATTCCAAATCATGTATCGCTCTCTCAAAAGGTGTGTACAGCAAGGATGATTGTGGTAAACTAACAATCAAAGACTCAAATCATACAAGACGCTCCAAGCAAAACACATATCATGTGGTAAATAAAAATATAGCTCCAAGTAAAGTTACCGATGGAAGTAGACGAAAGAGGGGATGCCTTCCGGGGCATCCCCAAGCTTTGGCTTTTAGGTGTCCTTAGATTATCTTGGGGGTGCCATGGGAATCCCCAAGCTTAGTCTCTTGCCACTCCTTGTTCCATAATCCATCAAATCTTTACCCAAAACATGAAAACTTCACAACACAAAACTTAAAGTAGAAAATCTCGTGAGCTCCGTTAGCGAAAGAAAACAAAATACCACTTCAAGGTACTGTAATGAACTCATTATTTATTTATATGGGTGTTATACCTACTGTATTCCAACTTCTCTATGGTTTATAAACTATCTTACTAGCCATAGATTCATCAAAATAAGCAAACAACACACGAAAAACAGAATCTGTCAAAAACAGAACAGTCTGTAGTAATCTGTAGCTAGAGCAAGATCTGGAACCCCAAAAATTCTAAAATAAATTTCTGGACGTGAGGAATTTATCTATTAATCATCTTCAAAAATAATTAACTAAATAGCACTCTCCAAATAAAAATGACAGCAGTTCTCGTGAGCGCTAAGGTTTCTGTTTTTTACAGCAAGTTCAACAAGACTTTCCCCAAGTCTTCCCAACGGTTCTACTTGACACAAACACTAATTAAACACAAAAAAACCAAAACAGAGGCTAGATAATTTATTTATTGAATAACAGCAAGGATAAATAATGGGTTGTCTCCCAACAAGCGCTTTTCTTTAAGGCCTTATAGCTAGGCATAATATTTCAATGATGCTCACATGAAAGACAAGAATTGAAGCACAAAGAGAGCATCATAAAACACGTTACAAACACATATAAGTCTAACATACTTCCTATGCATAGGCATCTTATAGGCAAACAAATTATCAAGGCAAGCAAAAACTAGCATATGCGAGGAAGCGGAAAGAAACAATGGCAATCTCAACATAACGAGAGGTAATTTAGTAACATGAAAATTTCTACCACCATATTTTCCTCTCTCATAATAATTACATGAAGGATCATAAGAAAATTCAACAAAATAGCTATCACATAAAATATTTTCAACACGATACACATGCATGCAAAGTTGACACTCTTCCAAAATAGTGGGATTAACATTAACTAAAGTCATGACCTTTCCAGACCCACTTTTATCAAAAATTTCATAAGATTGAACATTCTTCAAATATGTGGGATCTAAAGTTTACACTCTTCCAAACCCACTTTCAATAATATTGCAAACACTATTATCAATCTCATATTCATCATGGGGCTTAAATTAATTTTCAATATCATAAGAAGAATCACCCCAATCATGATCATTGCAACAAGTAGAGGACATAGTAAAACTAGCACCCCCAAGCTTAGGGTTTTGCATATTATTAGCACAATTGAAATTCATAGAATTTATACTATCATCATTGCAATCATGCTTTCTATTCAAAGATCTATCGTGAATCGCTTCATAAAGTAATTCATCACACTTTTCAGATTCACGAATTTCAAGCAAAACCTCATAAAGATAATCTAGTGCACAAAATTCACTAGCAATTGGTTCATCATAATTGGATCTCTTAAAAAGATTAGCAAGTGGATGAGGATCCATAGATCTTAGGTTCTCTGTTTAGTAATAAATAAACAACTATTCCAACCATACGAGCAAACAAGAAACGGGAAAAAGAGACAAATAGAGAAAGAGAGGGAGGATAGAGAGAGAGAGAGGGCAAATAAAACGGCAAGGGTGAAGTGGGGGAGAGGAAACGAGAGGCAAATGGCAAATAATGTAATGCGGGAGATAAGGGTATGTGATGGGTACTTGGTATGTTGACTTTTGCGTAGACCTCCCCGGCAACGGCGCCAGAAATCCTTCTTGCTACCTCTTTTAGCACTGCGTTGGTTTTCCCCGAAGAGGAAGGGATGATGCAGCAAAGTAGTGTAAGTATTTCCCTCAGTTTTTGAGAACCAAGGTATCAATCCAGTAGGAGGCTACGCGCGAGTCCCTCGCACCTGCACAAAACAAATAAATCCTCGCAACCAACGCAAATAGGGGTTGTCAATCCCTATAGGGCCACTTATGAGATTGAGATCTGATAGATATGATAATATAATATTTTTGGTATTTTTATGATAAAGATGCAAAGTAAAATAAAGGCAAAGTAAATAGCAAAGCAAATAACTAAATAGTAGGAGATTGATATGATAAAGATAGACCCGGGGGCCATAGGTTTCACTAGTGGCTTCTCTCGAGAGCATAAGTATTCTACGGTGGGTGAACAAATTACTGTTGAGCAATTGACAGAATTGAGCATAGTTATGAGAATATCTAGGTATGATCATGTATATAGGCATCACATCCAAGACAAGTAGACCGACTCCTGCCTGCATCTACTACTATTACTCCACTCATCGACCGCTATCCAGCATGCATCTAGAGTATTAAGTAAAAACAGAGTAACACCTTAAGCAAGATGACATGATGCAGAGGGATAGACTCATGCAATATGAAGAAAACCCCATCTTGTTATTCTCGATTGAAACAATACAATACGTGCCTTGCTGCCCTTACTGTCACCGGGAAAGGACACCGCAAGATTGAACCCGAAGCTAAGCACTTCTCCCATTGCAAGAAAGATCAATCTAGTAGGCCAAACCAAACTGATAATTTGAAGAGACTTGCAAAGATAACCAATCATACATAAAAGAATTCAGAGAATATTCAAATATTATTCATAGATATACTTGATCATAAACCCACAATTTATCGGTCTCAACAAACACACCGCAAAAGAAGATTACACTGAATAGGTCTCCACAAGTGAGGGGGAGAACATTGTATTGAGATCCAAAAAGAGAGAAGAAGCCATCTAGCTGCTAACTATGGACCCGTAGGTCTGAAGTAAACTACTCACACTTCATCGGAGAGGCTATGGTGTTGATGTAGAAGCCCTCCGTGATCGATGCCCCCTCCGGCGAAGCTCCGGAACAGGCCCCAAGATGGGATCTCGTGGATACAGAAAGTTGCGGCGGTGGAATCAGGGTTTTGGCTCCGTATCTGATCATTTGGGGGTACGTGGGTATATATAGGAGGAGGAAGAAGTACGTCGGTGGAGCAACAGGGGGCCCACGAGGGTGGAGGGCGTGCCTGGGGGGTAGGCGCGCCCCCCTACCTCATGGCCTCCTGTTACGTGGCTTGACGTAGGGTCCAAGCCTCCTGAGTTGTATTCGATGAGAAAATCACGTTCCCGAAGGTTTCATTCCGTTTGGACTCCGTTTGATATTCCTTTTCTTCGAAACCCTAAAACAGGCAAAAAAACAGCAATTCTGGGGTAGGCCTCCGGTTAATAGGTTAGTCTCAAATATAATATAAAAGTGGATAATAAATCCCAATAATGTCCAAAACAGTAGATAATATAGCATGGAGCAATCAAAAATTATAGATACGTTGGAGAGGTATCACCGGGGAGCATAGCTCTATTCTTTGAGTCACTTGGGATTTATATCTGTTGATCACTATGACGAACTTGAAAGACGAAAGAACCAAGATTTATCCCTCAACTATGAGGGGAGGTAAGGAACTGCCATCTAGCTCTGCACTTGATTCACCTTCTGTTTTGAGTAAACTTGCGACGCCTACTCCTGCTATTCATTCTGATATGTCGCACGTTATTGATGATGCCACTTCTGCTTTGCATGATACTTATGATGAAACTACTTCTATGCTTGATAATATTGTGCATATTAGGTGAATTTCTTGATGAACAACTTGCTAGGGTTAGAGAGAACGAAATTATTGAAACTGATAATATTGATGAAAGTGATGATGAAGATTCTCCCCCTAGATATGAATTGCCTGTTGTGCCTGAGGGTTATGTTATGGATGAAGAAACTTCTAGAGACTTTTTAGCTTGCAATGATAGATATGATCTTAAGAAACTATTAGCTAAGCTGAAAGAAAAATCCTTGAATGCTAGAATGAAATATGACCCTGCTTTTGCTACTTCACCTATCTGTATTTCCGATAAGGATTATGATTTCTCTGTTGATCCTGAGTTAATCACTTTGGTTGAATAATCTGAAACTGTTGTGGCACATCTTACTAAATTAAATGATATAGCCACCCTGTTCACTAATGACGAGAAAACTCGCTATTACTTTATCCTTAAGTTATTTCAGTTCTCATTAAAGGGTGATGCTAAAACATGGTTTAATTCTCTTGATCCTGGTTGTGTGCGTAGTCCCCAGGATATGATTTATTACTTCCCTGCTAAATATTTCCCTGCTCATAAGAAACAAGCTGCCTTAAGGGAAATATATAATTTTGTGCAAATTGAAGAAGAGAGTCACCCACAGGCTTGGGGGAGGCTTCTCCGACTACTTAATGATTTGCCTCATCATCCTCTCAAGAAAAATGAAATACTTGATATCTTTTATAATGGACTAACCAATGCTTTCAGAGACCACCTGGATAGTTGTGTTGGTTGTGTTTTCAGGGAAAGAACTGTTGATCAAACTGAATTTCTATTGAATAATATGTTGAGTAATGAAAATTATTGGACACTTCCTGAACCAACTCTTAAGCCAACTCCAAAGAAAAGGCGTATTCTATTTGTCAGTCCTGAAGATATGCAAGAGGCAAAGAAATCTATGAAAGAAAAATGTATTAAAGCTGAAGATGTTAAGAATTTACCACGTATTGAAGAAATACATGGTCTTGATAACCCGACACAGGTAGTAAAGGTAAATTCTCTCTATAGATTTGATGAAGGTGATATTCCTCGTAATAAGTCTGCTAGCCAATGCTTGGATGAGTTTGATAATTTTATTGTTAAGAAAGAAAACTTCAATGCTTATGTTGGTAGACAATTGAAACGTAATGCTTATATGATTTAACACTTGAGTGATTATATGTCTAGAGTTAAAGGTGAACTTAAACTTATTAGTAAACATGCTTCTATGGTTACCACTCAAGTAGAACAAGTGCTTAAAGCTCAGAATGATTTGCTCAACGAATTAAATAATAAGAAAAATGAAAATGTTGTTAGAGTTGTGACTAGAGGGGGTAAAATGACTCAGGAACCTTTGTATCCTAAGGGCCACCCTAAGAGAATTGAGCAAGATTCTCAGAGAATTAATGTTGATACACCTATAGTTCTTGTAAGAAGAAGAAAAAGAAAAATGATAGGACTTTGCATGCTTCTAGTGAACCTATTGTTGACACACCTGAGAATCCCAATGATATTTCTATTTCTGATGCTGAAACACAATCTGGTAATGAACATGAACCTAGTGATAATGTTAATGATGATGTTCATGCTGATGCTCAGCCTAGCAATAACAATGATGTAGAGATTGAACCTGTTGTTGATCTTGATAACCCACACTCAAAGAATCAACGTTATGATAAGAGAGACTTCGTTGCTAGGAAGCACGGTAAAGAAAGAGAACCATGGGTTCAGAAACCCATGCCTTTTCCTCCTAAACCATCCAAGAAAAAGGATGATGAGGATTTTGAGCGCTTTGCTGAAATGATTAGACATATCTTTTTGCGTATGCGTTTGAATGATATGCTTAAAATGAATACTTATGCTAAGTATATGAAAGATATTGTCACAAATAAAAGAAAGATACCAGAAGATGAAACTTCCACCACTCTTGCTAATTATACTTTTAAAGGTGGAATACCAAAGAAACTTGGAGATCCAGGAGTACCAACTACACCATGCTGCATTAAAAGAAACTATGTTAAAACTGCTTTATGTGATCTTGGAGCCAGTGTTAGTGTTATGCCTCTCTCTTTATATCGTAGACTTCATTTGAATAAGTTGACACCTACTGAAATATCTTTGCAAATGGCCGATAAATCAACTGCTATACCTGTCGGTATTTGTGAGGATGTGCCTGTTGTGGTTGCAAACGTTACTATTTTAACAGACTTTTTTATTCTTGATATTCCCGAGGATGATAGTATGTCTATTATTCTTGGTAGACCATTTTTGAATACTGCAGGGGCTGTTATTGAATGCAACAAAGACAATGTCACTTTTCATGTTGATGGTAATGAGCATATGGTACACTTTCTGAGGAAACAACCTCAAGTCCATAGTATTAATTCTATTGGAAAAACTTCAACGATTACTATTGGAGGTTTTGAATTTCCTCTTCCTACTGTCAAGAAGAAATATGATATTCTTATTGTTGGGTCATGCATGTCCCCGTTGAGGTAACCTAGTGTTATTCGAAAATTCTCTGGTTTCATGTTATTCGAAAATAGTTTGTTAACAAGACTTGATCAACCTTGTTAGTGGATTCCTTTTGATGAGCATGAGATTGATGAAGTTAGAAAGCACAAATCTCTGTACCCTCCTTTTACTTTATGTTATTTAGATTAAATAAAGCAAAAATAGTATTTTCCGTTTGTTTTCTAAATTATCCTTGCAATAAAAAATACCCTGAAAATAAAAGTTCTCCAAATGACATGAAAATTTTATATGATTTTTTCTAGAATATTTAAGAATCATTGACACTGGGAACACACCAGGGGGACCCACCATGTGCCCACGAGGGTGGAGGGCGCGCCCACCCCTGGGGCGCACCCCCTGTCTCATGGACCCCACGTGGCCCCCTCCACTTATTTCTGCACCCACACAATTCGTCTTCCTACAGAAAAAATCGTCCTCCAGCTCAAACCCGAGTTCTAGCTCATCTTGCTGCCATTTTCGATCTACTTGCTCAAAGCTCCATTCACAAAACTGCTTTGGGGGATTGTTCTTCGCTATGTGACTCCTCCAATGGTCCAATTAGTTTTTTTCTAGTGCTTTATTTGTTGCAAATTTTTGCTGCTTAGGTGACCCTGTTCTTGAGCTTGTATGTCAAATTTATGTGGTCAAAAGTAGTTTTATTGCATGATATGGCCTCTAGGCACTTGTGGGAGTAGTTGCTATCAATCTTGTTGAGTTTGATTCACTTTTATTTTGAGTTACTAAAAAATTCAGAAATTTTTCAGAGGAAGAAATATGTTTAGGAAAATGTACCAAGGTGGTTCCTCAAGAAAGCAAACACCTAGGCTCGCTATACGTGAGTCGGACTATGAACTACCGAGGGAGGCTCAAGTGCACCCTGGCGAATGGCCGTCAAAGGAGTTTATGATCCGTGCAGGCATCAAGGAAGAATTTTAAGCGTATGTGTGTAACCCTGATCTTGAGGGATTCGTGTCAGATAAGTGTCCGCAATACCGCTACCTAACTGATTCATTTGTGAGAAGGTTTAAATTTACATCCTCGCGCAATTCTCACACTGATTTATTTGATCTTTCTGATAAATCATATACGATGGACCTAGAAGATTTTAATATTGCTTGTAAATTCCCGCACTGGGGCAATGTTAGTGAACCTCGCAAATCTGAATATAAAGACTTTCTTGCTAGTATTACTGTGGGGGAATCTAGGGAAATCACACAGGCTACCATAGGGAGCATTCATTTTCCTTCCATACATTATTTTGTTCTCTTCGTGGGTAGATGCATTAACAGTAAAGATGAGGCTTGTCACATGTGCGTTCCAGATCTTAGTGTCCTCAAGAGTGCGGTATTAGGTGATAAACAATATAACTTGGGGGCTATTGTTGCACGTAGGTTGCATCTTAATAGTTTAAGTGGAGACTTGTTTGGTGGAATTTATGCAACTCGTGTGGCTAATTTTCTTGAGATACCCATACATGAGAATGATATTGAATTGCCTCCTGCTTATCTAGATTATAATGCTATGGTTCGTCATCAGTTTGTTGAGAGGAATGAACAGTTCCTCCAATACCGACTAATCTTTGACAGACGGCGCACCGTCCATGTTGCTCTCCCTGCTCCTGCTTTCTTTGACTTTCAGACAAAAGGGAGATACGTTATAACCAGGGAGGAGGCGAACGAGTACGAGAGGAGGACGGAGGCAGCTCGCCTCCAAGCTGCAGCCTGTGAGGCAATAGCCGCTGCATCACACTATGACCCCAGCTACAACTTTGGATTTCCACCAGGCCAGCCGTGGCCATATACCAACTTAGGCCAAAAGCCTAAGCTTGGGGGAGTACGTATTCCTCACCGACATTATATTCATGTTCACACACTCATGCCAGCTATCGGTGCTCATACTTTTTCATTGTACCATCCATGCTAGTTTAATTTCTTTTCCGGCATTCTTCTTGTGTGTTTGAAAAACCTTAAGAAAAACCAAAAAAATAGTTGTAGCTTTTAGCTAGTTTACTTTCCATGCTTGTAGTGGTAGTAATTAAAAGAAAACCCAAAAAGATTTCTCGTTCTTCTTTTGATTGTTGGGAGCTTTCCCGTGTAAATAGTTTTGTTTCTTTTCTTTTCTTTTCTTTGGGGGTCGAGAGGAGAAGACCATGATGAAAATGCTGAGTGGCTCTCATATGCATTATCGTTGATCTAACAGAGAGCCCATATTACCTTGTCTTCTCCCTTGTATTAGATGCTTGCAGATTCTAGCTTAGTCCAATGCACGTGCACTATTATTATTATCCACACTATTCGGTTGTGCAAGTGAAAGGCAATAATGACGATATATGATGGACTGATTGAGATGAGAGAAGCTAGTATGACCTCAACCTATCTTGTTTTTGTAAATATGATTAGTTCATCGTTCCTGATTCAACCTAATATGAATGAAATATGTTTGCAATGACAATTAGAGATTATAGTTGCTCATGCCAAGCTTAATTAGCTAGGAGTTTATAATGGTTTACCTTGCGTGCCAACATGATATTAAAACGGTTGTGATGTGGTATGATAGGGTGGTATCCTCCTTTGAACGATTCGAGTGGCTTGATGTGGCACATGTTCACGCATGTAGTTGAAACAAAATCAACATAGCCTCCACGATATTTATGTTCATGGTGAATTATATCCTACTCACGCTCGCACTCAGTGTTGATTAATTTTAATGCATGTTCATGACCGTTGTCGCTCTCTAGTTGGTCGCTTCCCAGTCTCTTTCTAGCCTCCACTTGTACTAAGCCGGAATACTGCTTGTGCATCCACTTCCATAAACCCCAAAAGTTATTCCATATGAGTCCACCATACCTTCCAATATGCGGTATCTACCTGTCGTTCCAAGTAAATTTGTATGTGCCAAACTCTAAACCTTCAAATGAAATTTTGTTTTGTATGCTCGAATAGCTCATGTATCAACTAGGGTTGTCTATATCTTCCATGCTAGGCGGGTTATTCTCAAGAGGAGTGGACTCCGCTCCTCATTCACGAGAAAATGGCTGGTAACCGGGATGCCCAGTCCCATGCTTAAATTAGAATAATTGCAAACAAAAATCCCCCGGGATTGTTGTTAGTTGGAGGCACCCGTTGTTTCGGACAAGCCATGGATTGATGTTTGTTGGTGGTGGGGGAGTATAAACTTTACCATTATGTTTGGGAACCGCCTATAATGTGTGTAGCATGGAAGATATCGAGATCTCTCGGTTATTATGTTGACAATGAAAGTATACCACTCAAAATATTATTCATCTCTATTTCAAAATCGAGCTCTGGCACCTCTACAAATCCCTGCTTCCCTCTGCGAAGGGCCTACCTATTTACTTTTTTGTTGAATCATCATCCTCTTATTAAAAAGCACTGGTTGGAGAGCACTGCTGTCATTTGCATACATTACTATTAGTTTACATTGAGTATGACTGTGACTGGATCTCTTTTACCATGAATTACAATGTTTAGTCAGTCCTTGATCTTCAAAGGTGCTCTGCACTTATGTTTTGCAGTCTCGGAAAGGGCTAGCGAGATACCATCTTGTTATATCATATTATGATTGTTTTGAGAAAGTGTTGTCATCCGTTATTATTGCTCGCTAGTTGATTATGCCATTGATATGAGTAAACATGAGACCTAAATGTTATTGTTAATATGGTTAGTTCATAATCTTTGCTGAAAACTTGAATGCTGGGTTTACATATTTACAACAACAAGATCAAACAGAGTTTGTAAAAGTTTTTCTTTATCACTTTCAATTTGTAAACTGAATTGCTTGAGGACAAGCAAATGTTTAAGCTTGGGGGAGTTGATACGTCTCCATCATATCTAGTTTTCCAAACACTTTTGAACTTATTTTGGACTCTAACTTGCATGATTTGAATGGAACTAACCCGGACTGATGTTGTTTTCAGCAGACTTGCCATGGTGTTATTTTTGTGCAGAAATAGAAGTTCTCGGAATGACCTGAAACTTCATGGAGAATATTTTTGGAATATATAAAAAAATACTGGCGAAAGAATCAACGCCAGGGGGCCACACCCTGTCCACGAGGGTGGGGAGCGCGCCCACCCCCCTAGGGCGCGCCCCCTACCTCGTGGGCCCCCTGGTGCTCCACCGACCTCAACTCCAACTCTATATATTCACGTTTGGGGAGAAAAAAATCAGAGAGAAGGATTCATCATGTTTTACGATACGGAGCCACCGCCAAGCCCTGATCTCTCTCGGGAGGGCTGATCTGGAGTCCGTTCGGGGCTCCAAAGAGGGAACCCATCGCCATCGTCATCATCAACCTTCCTCCATCACCAATTTCATGATGCTCACCGCCGTGCGTGAGTAATTCCATCGTAGGCTTGCTAGACGGTGATGGGTTGGATGAGATTTATCATGTAATCATGTTAGTTTTGTTAGGGTTTGGTCCCTAGTATCCATTATGTTCTGAGATTGATGTTGCTATGACTTTGCTATGCTTAATGCTTGTCACTAGGGACCGAGTGCCATGATTTCAGATCTGAACCTATTATGTTTCCATGAATATATGTGAGTTATTGATCCTATCTTGCAAGTCAATAATCACCTATTAAGTGTTATGATCTGTTAACCCCGAAGTGACGATAATCGGGATACTTACCGGTGATGACCGTAGTTTGAGGAGTTCATGTATTCACTAAGTGTTAATGCTTTGGTCCGGTACTCTATTAAAAGGAGGCCTTAATATCCCTTAGTTTCCAATAGGACCCCTGATGACCCACAAGTATAGGGGATCTATTGTAACCTTTTCGATAAGTAAGAGTGTCGAACCCAACGAGGAGCAGAAGGAAATGATAAGCAGTTTTCAGTAAGGTATTCTCTGCAAGCACTGAAATTATTGGTAACAGATAGTTTTGTGATAAGGTAATTTGTAACAAGTAGCAAGTAATAAAAGTAAATAAGGTGCAGCAAGATGGCCCAACCCTTTTTGTAGCAAAGGACAAGCCTGGACAATTTCTTATATAGAGAAAAGCGTTCCTGAGGACACATGGGAATTATCGTCAAGCTAGTTTTCATCACGATCATATGATTCATGTTCGGTACTTTGATAATTTGATATGTGGGTGGACCGGTGCTTGGGTGATTTCCTTACTTGGACAAACATCCCACTTATGATTAACTCCTATTGCAAGCATCCTCAACTACAAAAGAAGTATTAAGGTGAACCTAACCATAGCATGAAACATATGGATCCAAATCAGCCCCTTACGAAGCAACGCATAAACTAGGGTTTAAGCTTCTGTCACTCTAGCAGCCCATCATCTACTTATTACTTCCTAATGCCTCCCTCTAGGCCCAAACAATGGTGAAGTGTCATGTAGTCGACGTTCACATGACACCACTAGAGGGATGACAACATACATCTCATCAAAATATCGAACGAATACCAAATTCACATGACTACTAATAGCAAGACTTCTCCCATGTCCTCAGGAACAAACGTAACTACTCACAAAGCATATTCATGTTCATCATCAGAGGGGTATTAATATGCATAATGGATCTGAACATATGATCTTCCACCAAGTAAACCAACTAGCATCAACTACAAGGAGTAATCAACACTACTAGCAACCCACGGGTACCAATCTGAGGTTTGGATACAAAGATTGGATACAAGAGATGAACTAGGGTTCGAGATGAGATGGTGCTGGTGAAGATGTTGATGGAGATTGACCCCCTCCCGGTGAGAGGATCGTTGGTGATGACGATGGTGATGATTTCCCCCTCCCGGAGGGAAGTTTCCCCAGCAGAACAGCCCCGCCGGAGCCCTAGATTGGTTCCTCCAAGGTTCCGCCTCATGGCGGCGGAGTCTCGTCCCGAAAGCTTACTTGTGATTTTTTTTTCTTGGACGAAAGACCTCATATAGCAGAAGATGGGCATCGGAGGGCCACCAGGGAGCCCACGAGGCAGGGGGCGCGCCCAGGGGGCTAGGGCGCGCCCCCACCCTCGTGGCCAGGGTGTGGCCCCCCTCTGGAACTTCTTGCGCCAAATATTTTTTATATATTCTGAAAAGTGCTCCCGTGGAGTTTCATGACTTTTGGAGATGTGCAGAATAGGTCTCTAATATTTGCTCCTTTTCCAGCCCAGAATTCCAGCTGCCGGCATTCCCCCTCTTCATGTAAACCTTATAAAATAAGAGAGAACAAGCATAAGTATTGTGAAATAATGTGTAATAACAGCCCATAATGCAATAAATATCGATATAAAAGCATGGTGCAAAATGGACGTACCACCCCGCTGCTACGGGAGGGTAGGACAAAAGATGTCATGCAAGTTCTTTTCCATAAGCACGTATGACTATATTTGGAATACATGCCTACATTACATTGATGAACTGGAGCTAGTTCTGTGTCACCCTATGTTATAACTGTTGCATGAGGAATCGCATCCGACATAATTATCCATCATTGATCCAATGCCTACGAGCTTTTCACATATTGATCTCTGCTTAGTTACTTTTCCGTTGCCACTGTTATAATCACTACAAAACCAATACTGTTACTTTTGCCACTGTTACCGTTACTTACATATTACTTTGCTACTAAATACTTTGCTGCAGATATTAAGTCTTTCATGTGCGGTTGAATTGACAACTCAACTGTTAATACTTGAGAATATTCTTTGGTTCCCCTTGTGTCGAATCAATAAATTTGGGTTGAATACTCTACCCTCAAAAACTTTTACGATCCCCTATACTTGTGGGTTATCAACCTACAATTCATCGGATCTCGGCAAACACACTGCAAAAAGGATTACATTGAATAGATCTCCAAGAACATCGAGGAGAACTTTGTATTGAAGATCAAAGAGAGAGAAGAAGCCATCTAGCTAATAACTATGGACCCAAAGGTCTGTGGTAAACTACTCACACATCATCGGAGAGGCTATGGTGTTAATGTAGAAGCCCTCCGTGATCGAATCCCCCTCCGGCAGATCGCGGGAAAAGGTTACTAGAAGGGATCTCACGGGTACAAAAGGTTGCGGCGGTGGAAAAGTGGTTTCGTGGCTCCCCTGGATGTTTTCAGGGTATAAGAGTATATATAGGCGAAAGAAGTAGGTCGGTGGAGCTACGAGGAGCCCATGAGGGTGGGGGGGCGCCGCCCTACCTCGTGGCCGCCTCATTGCTTCCTTGACCTCCACTCCAAGTCTTCTGGATTGCGTTTGTTCCAAAAAAAAAAGATCCTCATGAAGGTTTCATTCTGTTTGGATTCCGTTTGATATTCTTTTTCTGCGAAACACTGAAATAGGCAAAAAAAACTGCAATTTGCACTGGGCCTTCGGTTAATAGGTTAGTCCCAAAAATAATATAAAAGTGCATAATAAAGCCCATTAAACATCCAAAATAGATAATATAATAACATGGAACAATCAAAAATTATAGATACGTCGGAGACGTATGAACCGGAGATGTGTCTCGATCATGTCTACATAGTTCTCGAACCTGTAGGGTCCGCTCGCTTAATGTTCGATGACGATTTGTATTATGAGTTATGTGATTTGATGACTGAAGGTAGTTTGGAGTCCCGGATGAGATCACGGACATGACGAGGAGTCTCCAAATGGTCGAGAGGTAAAGATCGATATATTGAAGGCTATATTCGGACATCAGGAAGGTTCCGAGTGATTCGGGTATTTTTCGGAGTACCGGAGAGTTACGAGAATTCGCTGGGGGAAGTAGTGGGCTTTAATGGGCCATACGGGAAAGGAGAGAAGGGCCTGAAGGGTTGCCCCCCCCCATGGCAAGTCCGAATTGGACTAGGGAGGGGGCGGCGCCCCCCTCTCTTTCCTTCTCCCTCTCCTACTCCTTCCCTCTCTCCCCTCTTGGAAAAGGAAGGGGACTCCAACTAGGATTGGGAATCCTAGTTGGACTCCCCCTATAGGCGCGCCCCTCCTAGGCCAACCTCCTCCTCCTCCTTTATATACATGGGCAGGGGCACTCCAAGATTTGTCTTAGCCGTGTGCGGTGCCCCCCTCCATAGTTACACACCTCGGTCATATTGTCGTAGTGCTTAGGAGAAGCCCTGCGCCAATAACTTCATCATCACCATCGCCACACCATCATGCTGACGGAACTCTCCTTCGGCCTCAACTGGATCAAGAGCCTGAGGGACGTCATCGAGCTGAACGTGTGCTGAACGCGGAGCTGTCGTACGTTCGGTACTTGGATCGGTTGGATCATGAAGACGTTCGACTACATCAACCGCGTTACTAAACGCTTCCGCTTTCGGTCTACGAGGGTACGTAGACACACTCTCCCCGCTCGTTGCTATGCATCTCCTAGATAGATCCTGCGTGATCGTAGGTGAATTTTTTAAAGTACGGCGTTCCCCAACACCTTTGTCCCTGGGAGGATGATCACTGACAATGCCTTCGTGGCCTTCGAGTGCATTCACCATATTAAGCAAGAAAAGGACCCAAAAAAAAGCTTTTGTGCATATAAACTTGATCTATCAAAAGCTTATGATCGGGTTGATTGGGTGTTCTTGAAGCAAGTGATGGAAAAGATGGGTTTCTCTCAACGATGGGTGGACTGGATAATGACTTGTGTTACATCGGTGAGGTATTCTGTCAAATTTAATGGTACCCTCTTGGATTTGTTTGCAGCGTCACGTGGTCTTCACCAAGGTGACCCATTATCACCCTTCCTGTTTCTTTTTGTCGCTGATGGACTATCTGCTATATCAAATCGGGGTGTAAGATCAAATGATATTACCCCGGTCAAAATTTGTAGAAGAGCTCCAGGTATCTCACATCTTCTATTTGCGGATGACACGATGTTATTCTTTGAGGCCACTCAATCCCAAGCTATGCAAATTAAACAGGCCCTTGATGCCTATTAATTAGCCACTGGTCAATGTCTGAACTATGATAAGTGCTCCATTCCCTTTGGTAGTGCTTGCCCTATAATTTTTCAGGAGCAAGTGCATGTTGTTCTACATGTGACCACCTCGTGTTTCGAGGAGAAATACCTGGGACTTCCAACCCCTGAAGGTAGAATGTCGAAAGGCAAATTCCAAAACCTTCAAGCTAGCTTGACAAAAAGATTGATTCAATGGGGCGATGGCCATCTTTGCTCAACTAGGAAGAGAAGTCCTCATTAAGTCAGTTGCACAGGCGCTCCCTACATATATGATGGGTGTTTTCAAACTTCCATTTTCAGTGTGTGATGACTTGACAAGGATGGTTAGGAACTTTTATTGGGGTTCGGAGAAGGGTAAACGTAAAGTTCACTAGAAAGCTTGGGAATGCTTGCAGCAACCCAAGCGAAAGGGTGGGCTAGGCTTCAGGGATTTTCTCTTATTTAACCAAGCTCTTCTTGCCCGTCAGGCCTGGAGACTCATTGTGAAGCCGGATAGTCTTTGTGCTCGACTCCTTAAAGCTCGATATTACCCTGATGGCAAGTTAGAAGATACTGTGTTTTCAGGCAATGCCTCTTCCTCTTGGACAGTTATATGTCATGGGCTAGACCTCTTGAAAAAAGGATTATTATGGAGGGTTGGTAATGGACAAAGTATTCACGTGTGGAGGGACAGTTGGATTCCAAGACCACCCTCATAAACCTGTTTCTTTGCAAGGTAGATGCAGAATCTGGTTCGTTTCAGAACTGCTTAACCAAAATGGTTCTTAGAATGTTCAGATTCTGCAGTCCTATTTTTTGACATGCGACATTGTGGAAATTCTTAAGATAAGAGCTTCGCCCAGACTAGATGATGACACTTTGGCATGGGGACCGGGTGTACACGGCTGTTTTTTAGTTAAGAGCACATATGAATTTGCACCGAACCTATCTACTGGTGAGACAGACGGGGCGTAAGCTCATTATTAATGGAAGCAGGAAATTATGGAGCATTATTTGGTCATGTAACATACCCCCTACAGTGAGAAATTTTGCATGGCGTTGTGCATCCAATCCCCTACATGTATGGGAAAACAAGTATAAAAGGGGTCTGGAATTATCAGCTAATTGTTCGGTGTGTGATAAGGGAACAGAGGATAACTTTCATCCATTATTTATCTGCCCGGGAGCTGTTGGACTATGGGGTACAATGTCTGATCTATGGCGCCTACCAGAGTTAAAATCTATCAAGCACACATGCAAGGAGTGGCTGCTCCATACACTTGATTCCTTACCTGAAGATGAGCGTCCTATGCTACTAATGACGATGTGGAGAAGTTGGCATGTTAGGAATGAGATTGTGCATAACAAGGATCCACCCCGGCTGATGTGTCCAAGAGTTTTTTGTGCGGCTATTTGGATTCATTGCTATGCATCCGAACTGAACCTTTTGCTGATCCGTGCAAAGGCAAATCCGTGGCACTTCTTGTTCGGCTCCAAACTAAGCCAAAAGTTGTTGCTGCGCCTTTGAGAGGACCATGCCAATGCAAGGATGGACTAAACTTAACTGCGATGGCTCCATTTCTACGGATGATAGAGCAGGATCGGGCATGGTCTTGCGGGATGGAAATGGAACTATTATTTTTTCTTCATTTAGGCGGCTATTCTCATGCCGAGATGCCTTGGAAGCGGAACTTGGTGCGTGCATGGAAGAACTTTCTTTAGCCTTGTCACATACTGACTTGCCGGTCACAATTGAGCTGGATTCTTTGATAGCGGTCAAGATGATTCAAGCTCGCAACATTGATAGATCGCTCTACTCGTCCTTGGTGAAGGAGATCAAGTACCTCATGAGTCTTTGTAGGACCAGTATTACTCACATTAGTCATTTTCAGAATAGAGTTAGTGACTCTTTGGCGAACTTTGCTCGTGTAGAGGATAGAACCATGACCTGGTTGGGTTCTGGTCCACCTGAAGCCATTGAGTTAAATGACATTGATTGTAACTTTTGTGTGATGTGAGTAATACAAGTTTTACCCGCAAAAAAAAGAAAAAAAAGAAAATTACTATCTACCTTAGTGTTATATATGTACGTGTAAAAACATACGTCTACACATTGTTGTGCACATTGATTGGAAGGGAAGGAGGTCTCAACCTGATATCAATCTTGATCTCGCCTAACACAAACAAGCATGTTTTGCTTGCTGCCATTGTTACTCCAGATTAATCTACATGACAATATTGTTACTTTCAAATTTGTTCATACTATTATTCCTTTTGATTTACTTCTAATTTGGCAAATGTCGTCAGGTCCAAATTTATTAATTATGTTAATTCTTCAAACTTTACTTTAAATTCCAGAATGAACTAATAAGCTATACTAAGTTAACTTGGGATCACATCTCATGTTCCAAGTTGGCATCCTGAAAAAAACCCTACTCTCAATCGATTCATTGTTCGACATGTTGTTCGTTGTTTTTGAAGCTCACCGGTCATGTCGAATGACCGTTGGTTGTCACGTTAAAATTGTAGCGACCCGACCCGAATGGATCAAGTCTCTGTGCTTAAGTGTCATCCCTGGATCGGTATGCTGACACACACAGTACTCGAGGATTTATAACAGAGGTAAATCACATGTAAAAGTAACGTAAATATTATTACCTCAATCCAAAATAGCGGAAGTAACAAGGTTGTGGATTCCCATAAACACCAACGGCGAAGTTGAGTGTAGAAATCGTAACCCTAACGTATCACTTACTCGTCGTAAGATAATCCTGCAATATGAGACGTTGCAGCCAGAAAGGGTCAGTACATTGAATGTACTGGCAAATTCACACCATAGAGAGAAATGATGAACAAAGGCTATCACTACATGCATATTTGGCTGGTGGAAAAGCTCTATGGTTATAATGTTTTTGCGAAAAGCCAATTTTCCCAACTGCAAAGGAATAAATTTTATTTAACTATCATGGTGGTTGTTGAACATTGAGAATGGTTGACAGCATTTTCAATCCCAATTAAGTAACATCATTAAACCCAAAAAACTTAATTTAAAGTAACATGATGATATTCACATGATAATCCAAGTACTAGATACTCAAGATGTCCATAACCGGGGACACGGCTAACCATGATTAGTTTATACACTCTACAGAGGTTTGCGCACTTTTCCCCACAAGACTCGATCTCCTCCGTTGGGATTCTCGCACTACATGTTGTTTGAGAAACAGATGACCGAGACATAGTATTTCAGAAGCGCTAGCACCTTACGATCGGGTAGACCGTTACACCTACTTTCCCCTACATCTGCTAGTCTACCACTGTAAGAGTTCACACAACTTAGTCAACTATGCTAGAGCCCATAGTAGCTTGTGGCTGCACACGGAAGTTTCTAGTATGAATAATCTCATGATCCCTTTGAGCCTGGGTGGCGGTCCATAAAAAAAACAGGCAATCCTGGAATACCCAGGTGCCTAGACAGGCAATCGCTGGAATACCCAGGTGCCTCAATCCACCCAGATGTGTGTTAAAGTTGCCACCTTAAGTAAACCATTAATTAACAATCTCACATCTGTCATGAAATACTCTCAAACCCAATCCACGTCTACGAGCATAGCATAGCAGTATAAGCATACCGTAATAGTAACTCCCAAGGTTTGAATGCAGGGCAATAGGTTCCTACCTCATCAACTACTACCCAATACCCACATGTTATCAATCCTACTCATGCAATGTTTGAGGGTGAAACTAATGCATAAAAACTGGGTATGAAAGGGGATATGATCAAAGTGTGAACTTGCCTGCAATGTTGATGAAGATGATTCGCACTCAAAACTCTTGATAGATCTACTCGTCACACTCCGGTCAATCTATCGTAGGCAAGCAATAGTAACCACACATAAGCAATCACTCAAAAGATCAGAAAGATCGAAGGAAACGATTCGGAAAACATCAAAACCAAGCAAATAACTCTTGAAACATAAAAAAATTTCTAACAGTACCAAAATTATGTGAATTTGGCCTTATCAGAAAGTTTAGGTCAAGAGCTTCGATTTGCAAAAAGAATCAACTGAAACGGAGCTACGAAACTCAAGTTATGATCAAATGAAGTTTGAATCTAAATCTGTTCTAATTCAAAATTTAAAATTTTCAAAAACCTTTTTGAGTTGTATTACTGGATATAGGAGATCATAACGAAGACGTGAGCATTGGTTTCGTTGAATTTGGACTAACGAGTAAAAAGTAGTTATTGTTTTGAGATCAGGGGCTAAACTGTAAATAAAACATCTACAAAGAAGTCCCTGTCTAGAACTAGCGGAAAAAGAAAAAAACTTAAAAAGCGAACGTTCGTTTTCTACACCTAACCAACGAACGTTCTCTAAATAGATCCATCTAAAAGGAAATCGGTTTTATAAAAAACGATCTAGGTTTTTTTAAAGAACCGAACTAAACCGAGAATAAATCAGGGTGGTTACCGGTTCGGGGCGGTTTTCCATCGAAAACCGCTGGTGGCAGTTAGCGAGTCCGGCGATGTCGGCGGCGGTTCCGGCGACGGGGCGAGACGCGGGCGGCGGCGCAGGCGAGCAGCGAGGGGAGGCGGCGAGCGGCGGATGCGGCAGAGGGCGGCGCGAGCAGCGGCACGATGCGACAGCGGCGAGGCGAAGCGCGGAGCAGCAGCAACGGGCGGCGGCGGCGCAACGCGGCGAGGAGGCGAGCGGCGGCGCGAGCAGAGAGGGGGACGGGGCCCGGGGCTGCGGCTTTATGAGGAGGGGTGAGGAGGTGGCGTGGGGAAGGGGCAGGAGGAGGCGGCGGAGTCCGGCCGGACTCCGGCTGGCGGCGGTGATGCTCGAGACTCCGTCCTGAGCTTGGGGGCGGTGCAGCGCGGCTAGGCTGCGGCCTGGCCCGGTTGGCTGGGCCGGCCCAGTCAGAGAAGGAGTTAAAAAAAACATTTCCAGACAAATAAAAATAATAAAAGCAAAATAAATAAAAATATTATATAGGCATATAATATATCAAAAAATTTAGAAAAAGATTTTCTACGACATGAACATTTTTCTAGAGTCAAATAAAATTCATACAAATTCAGATAAAACAAAGAGTGCTACTGGTCTACTAAAATCCAACAAAAATCATTTTAAAAATACCAAAATGATTTCAAATTAATTTTTCTCCAATTTTCTAATGTGGGGAATCATGTTACCCTATTTTCCATTTATTTTATTTTTGGAGAAAATAATTTGAATAAAACTCAAACAATTCCAAATTGAAAATAATTTCAAAAGGATTTTAAATTTTGATCCTTTTAAACTCCCATCTCATATTTCATATAATTTGAAGAAGTCATTTTATCTTCTCTCATGAAAATCATTGAGTTGATTGAAGTTTCTGAAGTAAAATTATTTCCAAATGAAATTCAAATCTTTTCAAAACCCTTTTCATTTATTTTAAATGGAAGAAGTCATATCATCTTCGCTCAAGGGTTTTGTATTTGAAAGAATTTGAATCCATGGAGATCAGAAAGCAAATATGAAAGTTTGGGAAAGTCCTTTTATTCCCTCTCATTTAACTTTCAAAAAGATTCGAATTCACTCACTTTCAGACAATCAATCAAACAATCCATAAAATCTATCTATTTATTATAACATTCCAAAATTTAGAATTTTGGGATGTTACAAACCTACCACCCTTAAAATGAATCTCGTCCTCGAGATTCGGAGAGGCTAGCAAGAAATAGGTTAGGGTTTGGGGTCTCCTCAAAATCTATCAATTGCCACAGGGGTCTGGGGTGCTACCACCCTTAGGAGCATGGTTACGGTTCCCTCGAAACTCATATACTTCATCCATATTGTTAACAGTGTCGGTCTTCTCAGATCTTCAGGATAATTCCTTATCTGGGCTCTTTCGGTAGTGGCATAACCTTATCCTCAATTCTTGTGTCTTTCATCTAGGTAAGGTTCTTCTGTGACTGGGTCCTCTTAGCTGTCGGGTCTAGCACCAATACTAAACAACTATCGATATCTCATGGTGGTCAACCATTTATGGTTTCTCCTGCAGGAAATGGGTCTGGGTTGATCCTCACCGTATAACCTACGGTTGGCAAAAATTGCCTTGTACAAAGGAAAAATACCTATACCATTCTAAGGCTTAAACAAGGTTTTCATCGTCGTCTCTTTACTATAGGTAAGTCACTCAGATTTACCATCCCATATAGCAAGGCGAATAATAAGAGTAAGTCGGTATGGTGATCAATCCATCCCGCACCCAAATCATTAACTTGTATACGGTTTAGCGAATCTCACATTCTAACACTCGATCATCCTCACAGGCATTGCAGAATTTCTCTTGTCCATGAACTGCGTTCGGAATAATCCATTGATTCTGCAAGCCAAACAAACATCTATCGTTCCTTCACAACTCTCAGGTTTTGCGTTACTCCTATAAAATCGTCTGCCGATAAACGTCGTATCTTCCTCCGGGGTTTTTCCTTCAGTAAGAATGTGCTTGCTTCTTGGAAGGTCCTAGGGCCTGTGGGTTATGGCCCATCTCATCACTTGTAGTCCTTGAACTTATCATCGGGCAACTAATCATTATTCCAACTTCCAACTTCCTAGTATTCTTAAATCCATCCAATTGTACTGTCTTCCTTCCTTCTATTGGCACCAAACTAGGACATGATTACTCAGACTCATCATGGAGTTTCCATTGATCCATATTTCCGACATCATACCTCTTTTATATCCAATAGTAATTTATCTCTTCATCCTCGTGGGATATCCCTCATACCGAGATAAAAACTTATACTTATGAAGTCCATATTCCACTTCGTGGAACATCATTATCCTTTCCAGGGTCAAGCGTCCTTACAGGGGAATATGAGCCATCTCTGCATGGCACTTCAACTGGGAAATGTGAAACACATCATGAACTCCTGACAGTCCTTCGGGTGACTCCAACTTGTTGGCCACTTCTCCCATACGCTCCAAAACTCGGTATGGTCCTACAAATCTCGGGGCTAACTTTCCATTAACTCCAATTCGTTTAACTCCTCGCACAGGGGGCACACGAAGACATGCTCTATCTCCAATTTCATAGACTACCCCCTTGCGTTTTTTTAGTCTGCATAACTCTTCTGCCTGGACTGAGCTACCTTCAGTCTATCTCGAATCAACTTAACATTCTCTTCTGACTCCTTGATCACATTTGGTCCAAACAACTGACGGTCTCCAACTCCATCCCACATACTCTTGGAGTATCACACATATCGAGACAAAACTCGTATTCATTTTGTCTGAAATCCACTCAGTGGAGTATCCTTATCTTTTCCAAGGGTCAAGGGTTCTTACAGGGTACTACCACCCTTAAAATGCACAAATCTTCCATAGACCATATTTCTCATATCCTCAGAAATGGTTAAAATCCTTCTTCATAGAGTAACAACTCATAAAATCCATATCAGTACCAACGATGCTAACTTTATTCACTCTCAATTGATTACAATCTCTCGCTTTTCCATTACATGTCTCAACTCAACACCTCAATATAAAAGAAAATGTTCTCACTACTTCTACCACTACTACTACATTACTTCTCACAGATACAACTAATTATCACAAGTCTCCTTCTTCTTGGGACAAGCCCTGGCAAAGTGCCTTGCTTCATTACAAAAAAAACATATTACTTCTGACAACTCCCGAGGTTTCCTTGTGATTATATAGCCTCCTTGGGTCCTTGGCTTCCTTTTTGGGAAATTGCTGAGATAGTGCCCTAACTCCTTGCACCTATAACAGGTGATATGACTCAGGTTCTTCCTGGAATCCAGTCTGCTTCTCTTCCTGGACCTTTTCATGCCAATCATGGCTTCTATTTCTTCTGGGTCATATTCTACTTCCTCCGTTGGGAATTCTACTAGATCCCCATTCATACAATTTTGGGAGATGTGTCCTTCTTCTCCACATGAATAGCAAGACTTAGGGCAGGGTTTACTCGGGTCTTCTTTATATGTGTCCTCCATCTCTTCCTTCATCACAGCTTCTTCTAAAATTTCCATGAGGGCTCCTTTCATTACTTCTTTCTTCTGCTGGATGGTTCGTTGTACCATGGGGTAAATGTGACACTGAGCAGGATAGTGGGCAGTCCCTTCACACAAGAAACAAGTAATCTGCCTAGTTGGACATTCTTCAACTGGGTGACTTCCTTCACAATTAGAGCATTCATCCTTGTGTTCTTTATGGTTGTGTCCTATTTCTCCACAAAGCTTGCATGCACAATGCTTCTTCATATCATTTTCATAGGGCTTCAACTCCTGGGACACAAACCGAGACTTTGGCAAAGTCAACTTAAATTCTTTCCAAGTGGTTACTCTTTTCCATCCATTGATGGTTTGGTACATCCTCCACCAAGTAGCAGCACCTCTTCCAAAGCACTGAAGAGCATGTTGGGTCATATCCTTTCCGACTATAGGGTTATTCTTCATGTGATCCTCCATGTTCTGAATCCATTGGTCCGTCTCCAATTGACTCATCGGTCCAGAAAATATAAGCTCATCTTCATTCATCCTCTATTGGGTCCATGGATTTGGGGTGAGATAAGAGAGATAGAGAGGGATACACACAATACAAACAAAAGTTTTGAAAAGACCGATTTAATTTGTGGCTGGCGGGAAAAACATCAAACAAATGACAACTCACAAGCGTCGCATCTAACGTAGGTATATAACAGGGGTTTGGTCTTCTAAAGGTCAATAAATCTTCAACGTCTCCAAACTCTTCAAGTCTTGTTCATGCCTCCAATGGCTTCTTCCGATCATGCTTGTCTTTCTCAAGTTCTTTTGCCAGATCAACTCTGTTGACGCGAAGTCTCTCGTGACGTCCTTTAATATTCTGGAGTTGCGTTCCAAACTTCTGGTTTCAACATCCTTCACATGAACCATGGTCATACTGTCCTTCAGTTCTTGACAAATCTCAGGTATCTCGAGGTTGTAGCTCCTCTAGCTTGGCTACTTTCAGCTTTTGGTTCCTGAGTTCTTCACGAAATGCTTCCTTGTGTAATACGGCTTCATGGAGCTCCACCTTAAACTTCTTGATGTACTACTCCAGATCCTGGTGATACACCGGCTAAGGTTAAAACTTCATCTTACTAATAGGTGCTCCATCAGCCTTCTTCCATCAAATCCATTCTGAAGAAATGCATCCTTAACTCAGCACGGTGACAATAGCATCAGCGGGCGATGACATCACGGATAACCGTGTTTCTGCTCTTATCATTCCCATGAGCTATCATTCCATAGTTGATATATCCTGCCTTAGGGTTTTCTTTGACAAAACTTCGAGTTCTCATGCTCCTTGTTTCAGTCTTTCTCCGATACACCTTGATCTCGGGTATTGACAACTTCCATAGTCTGCCAAGTTCCATAAGGGTAGCCTTCCTAGGTCATACAAATCTGGGAATTCTTCAGAGCCTTCAAATTCTACTTGTCTTCAGTCTTCAACCGTTGTAGTTTCCATTATTCAGATGCACGGAAAATACTCTTCATTCCGAAGTGATCTTAGTTGTCCGATATCTTGTACTTCTTGGAGTGGTCTCATCAGTCGAATCTTCGTGTGGTCAAAAGGGGAAAGGCGTATGGTCTCACTAAAGGGAATTTTTGAATAAGCTCAGAGGAGAAGAGAGGTAAAAGATCTTTTTGAAAGGGAAAGTTGTAGAGAAAAATCTTTTCTATGGGCTTGCCAGTTTCTAGGGTCACGTCCTACAGTCAACATGTGCTCTGATACCATCTTGTAGCGACCCGACCCGAATGGATCAAGTCTCTGTGCTTAAGTGTCATCCCTGGATCGGTATGCTGACACACACAGTACTCGAGGATTTATAACAGAGGTAAATCACATGTAAAAGTAACGTAAATACTATTACCTCAATCCAAAATAGCGGAAGTAACAAGGTTGTGGATTCCCATCAACACCAATGGCAAAGTTGAGTGTAGAAATCGTAACCCTAACGTATCACTTACTCGTCGTAAGATAATCCTGCAGCATGAGACGTTACAGCCACAAAGGGTTAGTACATTGAATGTACTGGCAAATTCACACCATAGAGAGAAATGATGAACAAAGGCTATCACTACATGCATATTTGGCAGGTGGAAAAGCTCTATGGTTATAATGTTTTTGCGAAAAGCCAATTTTTCCCTACTGCAAAGGAATAAATTTGATTTAACTATCATGGTGGTTGTTGAACATTGAGAATGGTTGACAGCATCCTCAATCCCAATTAAGTAACATCATTAAACCCAACAAAATTAATTTAAAGTAACATGATGATATTCACATGATAATCCAAGTACTAGATACTCAAGATGTCCATAACCGGGGACACGGCTAACCATGATTAGTTTATACACTCTACAGAGGTTTGAGCACTTTTCCCCACAAGACTCGATCTCCTCCATTGGGATTCTCGCACTACATGTTGTTTGAGAAACGGATGACCGAGACATAGTATTTCAGAAGCGCTAGCACCTTACGATCGGGTAGACCGTTACACCTACTTTCCCCTATATCTGCTAGTCTACCACTGTAAGAGTTCACACAACTTAGTCAACTATGCTAGAGCCCATAGTAGCTTGTGGCTGCACACGGAAGTTTCTAGTATGAATAATCTCATGATCCTTTTGAGCCTGGGTGGCGGTCCATAAAAAAACAGGCAATCCTGGAATACCCAGGTGCCTAGACAGGCAATCGCTGGAATACCCAGGTGCCTCAATCCACCCAAATGTGTGTTAAAGTTGCCACCTTAAGTAAACCATTAATTAACAATCTCACATCTGTCATGAAATACTCTCAAAACCAATCCACGTCTACGAGCATAGCATAGCAGTATAAGCATAACGTAATAGTAACTCCCAAGTTTTGAATGCAGGGCAATAGGTTCCTACCTCATCAACTACTACCCAATACCCACATGTTATCAATCCTACTCATGCAATGTTTGAGGGTGAAACTAATGCATAAAAACTGGGTATGAAAGGAGATATGATCAAAGTGTGAACTTGCCTGCAATGTTGATGAAGATGATTCGCACTCAAAACTCTTGATAGATCTACTCGTCACACTCCGGTCAATCTATTGTAGGCAAGCAATAGTAACCAGACATAACCAATCACTCAAAAGATCAGAAAGATCGAAGGAAACGATTCGAAAAATATCAAAACCAAGCAAATAACTCTTGCAATATAAAACAATTTCTAACAGTACCAAAATTATGTGAATTTGGCCTTATCAGAAAGTTTAGGTCAAGAGCTTCGATTTGCAAAAAGAATCAACTGAAACGGAGCTACGAAACTCAAGTTATGATCAAATGAAGTTTGAATCTAAATCTGTTCCAATTCAAATTTTAAAATTTTCAAAAACCTGTTTGAGTTGGATTACTGGATAGAGGATATCATAACGAAGACGTGAGCGTTGGTTTCGTTGAATTTGGACTAACGAGTAAAAAGTAGTGATTGTTTTGAGATCAGGGGCTAAACTGTAAATAAAACATCTACAAAGAAGTCCCTGTCTATAACTAGCAGAAAAAGAAAAAAACTTAAAAAGCGAACGTTCGTTTTCTATACCTAACCAACGAACGTTCTCTAAATAGATCCATCTAAAAGGAAACCGGTTTTATAAAAAAACGATCTAGGTTTTTTTAAGAACCGAACTAAACCGAGAATAAACCGGGGTGGTTACCGGTTCGGGGCGGTTTTCCATCGGCAGTTAGCGAGTCCGGCGATGTTGGCGGCGGTTCCGGCGACGGGGCGAGACGCGGGCGGCGGCGCAGGCGAGCGGCGAGCGGCGGATGCGGCACAGGGCGGCGCGGGCAGCGGCGCGATGCGACGGCGGCGAGGCGAAGTGCGGAGCAGCAGCAGCGGGCGATGGTGGCGCAACGCGGTGAGGAGGCGAGCGGCGACGCGAGTAGAGAGGGGGACGGGGGCCGGGGCGGCGGCTTTATGAGGAGGGGCGAGGAGGTGGCGTGGGGAAGGGGCAGGAGGAGGCGGCGGAGTCCGGCCGGACTCCGGCTGGCGGCGGTGATGCTCGGGACTCCGTCCCGAGCTTGGGGGCGGTGCAGCGCGGCTGGGCTGCGGCCTGGCCCGGTTGGCTGGCCGGCCCAGTCAGAGAAGGAGTTTTTTAAAAAAAACATTTCCAAACAAATAAAAATAATAAAAGCAAAATAAATAAAAATATTATATAGGCATATAATATATTAAAATTTTCAGAAAAAGATTTTCTACGACATGAACATTTTGCTAGAGTCAAATAAAATTCATAGAAATTCAGATAAAACAAAGAGTGCTACTGGTCTATTAAAATCCAACAAAAATCATTTTAAAAATACCAAAATGATTTCAAATTAATTTTTCTCCAATTTTCTAATGTAGGGAATCATGTTACCCTATTTTCCATTTATTTTATTTTTGGAGAAAATAATTTGAATATAACTCAAACAATTCCAAATTGAAAATAATTTCAAAAGGATTTTAAATTTTGATCCTTTTAAACTCCCAACTCATATTTCATATAATTTGAAGAATTCATTTTATCTTCTCTCATGAAAATTATTGAGTTGCTTGAAGTTTTTAAAGTAAAAATATTTCCAAATGAAATTCAAATCTTTTCAAAACCCTTTTCATTTATTTTAAATGGAAGAAGTCATATCATCTTCGCTCAAGGGTTTTGTATTTGAAAGAATTTGAATCCATGGAGATCAGAAAGCAAATATGAAAGTTTGGGAAAGTCCTTTTATTCCCTCTCATTTAACTTTCAAAAAGTTTCGAATTCACTCACTTTCAGACAATCAATCAAACAATCCATCAAATCTATCTATTTATTATAACATTACAAAATTTAGAATTTTGGGATGTTACAAAAATAAAGGGCGTGCACCTGTAAAGGGTCATGAGAATGCGTATCACATTTGAGACGTGTGTTATTCTTTGATCTCCTGTTGCAACGGGTATGTTTGCTAGTAGGAATAGAAACAAATAATTTTGTTTGCAATAGAAGGGGAAAAAAAGCTGTTGTATAGACAGGGTAAAGCAAAAGGGAAAAGAAAAACATTATATCTGTTAAATTAGGCACTCCCATTGATTATTACTCCGACTTCCCGAGCACGCGTCACATGGCTGCCGAGTAGCGCTTGTGCAGTTCCAACAAAAGCCACCGCAACATGCGGACGTGCACCCAAAGGAAGGCGCACATGGAGGTCGGCAGGCCGCATTGCACACACCTGCACTCCATGGCCGCAACGGGGCTCCGCCCCAAGCCATCTTTACCCATCCTGCCGTCCTGCGCAGCCCCACGGAGAAGCTAAACGGCAAAGGAAAAAAAGTAACACCCCTGCCACTCCTGCTAATAAGTGAAGAGAGAAGAGAGAAGAGAAGCGTAATGAGGGGGGGCACATCACGTGACCGGAACGTTGCCCACTCTTTCCCCTGCCGGAAAGCTCCGCGACGGGCCCGAGTCACGTGCCGAGCCACCCACCATTCCCGGCTCTCGCACCCGTCTTTCTTTTTCTCGCCATTAAAAAGCTTGACCTACCGGTGAGAAATAAAGTCCGTGGAGTAGCAGGGCAGTAACCACGGAGAAAAGCTGCAGCACCCCAATGTGCCAAGACACTGGCTGGTGCTAACGAGAACGAACAGACCGAACGCGCAGGCTCTAACTACTGTAGCTAGTGGCACTCGAGCTTCTTGCATGACCGGCAGTAACATCGCTCAGATTTTGCCATGGAAAAAGCAGTCAGTTTGATGTTTTTTGTAGGAGGCAGAGACGAATCCTGACACTCGAAGAATAATCCGTGAAACTCTGGTAGATTTTGGCCGTTCGTTCGATTAACAAATTTAGCGTTATTTACGAAGTTCTTGAGAAATTATACCACAATTCAGCGTTGGATTGGCCACGATGGCAATTGTACCAACAGAACTTGATATTCATCACTCGTAGTAGAACTTGGAAGGGAGGTAGGTGCCAACAAGTTAATTAACAAAAAGATGCAAAATATATGGAGAGAAAAAAAGGCGAAAAGTGAAGAAAAGGAGGCCTGAAAATTTTGCAAAGGGATCTAGCTAGCTAGCTAGGCTGCGTGCGGGCGCGCGATGATGCACGGCTAACTAGCTAGGAGTACATCCGTACGGCCGGCTCAAGCGATCAACATATGCCGTAGTCATGGAACATGAGCTCCGGCTTCACGGTCACCCCGGGGCCGGGGCCGGCCGCCGCCGCCGCCGCGTCCAGACGGTGGCTGCCGCGGATGAGAACGAGCTCCTTCTGGCGGCGCAGCTCCATCACCTTGCGGTGAGAGTTGGAGTGCTGCGTCAGCAGGAACGTGGGGCTTGCCGCCGGCCGGTACTCCGGCACCAGCCGTCCTGACTTGAACCGCACGCCGCACGCGTTGCACAGCGTCTTGGGCCCCAGCGGCCCCGTTCGCCACTGCGGCGTCTTCTCCGAGGCGCAGTGCGTGCAGCGCCGCACGCCGCCCTCCACCAGGCCCACCTCGCCGCCGGCGACGGGTCCCTGCTTCTTGCCGCGACTGCCGCAGTTGGAGCCGCTAGGTCGTGCCGTCGTCGAGGACGGGAAGTCGGACGAGGAACACGAGGACGAGGGCGATGGCTGCGAAGGCGGGTGCGGCATGAGGGAGTGCCATGCGGCGGCGGCCGCGGCGCTCGCGCGCGACCGCTTGCTTCGCGCTCCGCGGCCTGGCACCGCTGTGACGCAGCTGTCTTGACCAGCCGAGCTGCCACCGCCGTTGTTCGCCGCGTTAGCCGCCGCCATTGCCGCATGCGCGGCCGATGAGTAATTCGGCATGTCCGAGTAGGAGTCGTCCACGAACTTGGATAGCCATTCGAGCTCCGCGGCTTCCTCGCTCTGAAACGCACACGTACATACACATTCAGGTAAGCTCAGCAGTTCGATGATCACGAGTACGTGTCAGAATGCACACGATTTAACGATCATGCACAATTTCATCTGCAAGGGCTACGCGTTCGTCAATTATGCGGTGCTTACGGGTATGTAGAACTCGTCGGCGAAGGAGAGCATGGACGTCTGGTGATCCGACGACGTGGCGGAAGGGGTGGTGGCCGACAGCTCGCCCACGCCGGCGCCGAGGTGGTGATGGTGGTGGAGTCCGTTGTCCGGCGCGGCGGGGAAGAAGTCGTGGGCGCCCGCGGTGGGGAAGTCGAGAAGCTCATCCACGCGCATGCTGGCGTCGCGCATGGGCTGCATCCCGTAGAAATGGTGAGCGGCCGCGGAGTAGCCGCCGGCCTGGTGGCCCATGGGCGCGGCGTGGACGTTGGAGGCGTTGTGGTAGGAGCCCATTCCCATGCCGAGCTCCACGCCCATGGCCATTTCCCACTCGGACGCCATTCCAGCCCCCGGGAGAGCAGCAAGCTTGAGTATTCTATAGTCTCACCTAAATAGCTTGGCGTAATCATGGTCATAGCTGTTTCCTGTGTGAAATTGTTATCCGCTCACAATTCCACACAACATACGAGCCGGAAGCATAAAGTGTAAAGCCTGGGCGGAGAAGAAATAGTGCGCGCTGGGCTTTGAAGGGCGAGCTCCAATCAGTCGCCAGTAGCAGGAAGGGCAGTTGCGAGATAATTTAATGGAGAGAAGGACAGAGGGGAGAGAGAGAGAGAGAGTTTAAGGTGGTGCGATTAGGGGGGGGAGAGGATTAGCGTGCGGAGGGGAACGGAAGCTGGCCTGCTACAGGGTACCCCAGCACAGGGGCAGGCCTCCAACGTGCCCACCCATCTTCTCTCTCTGTGCACGCTCATGTGCGCGCCAGACCACATGCGTCTCTCTCTCTTTTATCACAGCTCCATTCTCGGCCTAGCAACGCTTTAAGAGCATCTACAAAAACCAGCGGGGGCGAAACGTAAATGACAAAGATCTGAGGGTGCAAAAGGCTAATTATTCCCTCATATAGGCACTTCAAATGAAATTTTCTAGCCCCCCCTCGCCTCAACATAGCTCCGTTGTTGAGAAAGTGCTCTTCTACCTCGGAGCTTAAATGAGCTCGGGATGAACATTAAATTCCAAAAAAAAACAAATTCGGAAGGATTTGAATTTTGTGTGTATCAAACTTTAGCGAATGGTTTGAGTGCTTGTAGATTTCACCATGGAATGACATCCGTTGAAGCCGTGGAAAAACAACAAAATCAACACTCTGAAATATTTTTGAAATTAGCACTTTAGGAGCATTTATTATTTTGTTTTTTTCTATTACTTTCACAAATGTCTTTTCATGATAAAATTTTAGAACACCCAGAATATTTGTCAGTGTTTGCCACGAAAATAAAATAGTTTCCTTATGTATATATTTTTAGAATTTAATGTTCACTCAAGCTCATTTGAGCTCGAGCTGAGAAACATCACGTCCCCACCGCTGTGCTTTTCATTTTGGTAAGGAAAGGAGGGGAATCAGCCGTGCATGGGATGTGAGTTTCTGAGCCAGAGCTTAATTGAACTTGGATGAACAGTAAAATCCAAAAAAATTGAACTTTTTTTGGGTACAAACATTGAGAAAATTTGTACGTGCTCACAAAATTTCATCTTGAAATAACATTTTTGAAAGTCGTGAAAAAAAGCAAAATTGATGCTCCAAAAATGTTATTTTTCGAAAGCATTTTGGATTGCTGATTTCTTTTTTGCCACAACTTCAAAGATATCTTTTCAACATGATATATTGTGAGCATGTAAAACTTTTGTCAATGTTTGCACAAAAGAAACCAAATATTTTTTGAATTTTTTCTTTCTCTGAGTTTTACTGTTCATCCCGTTGAGCTCGGGAGCTTTGCCGTGCATGTTACTACTACTACTTTAACCCTAACGCATTGAGAGCGAGTGCATGAGCACACGACGCGCCACGTGACCCCGTGAGCTGTAGCCTGCGGCGAGTGTCGCCCCAGCCCCACTCGCCATAGACGGACGGGCGAAGTGGACGACGCGCAACGGAATGGAAGGGAAGCATCATGCAACGCATCATCTCTCCTGCCTGACGCGAAATGAATGCTGCCTCGCGCGGGGCATTTCGTACCGCTAGCCAGGCGGGAAGGTCTGACACCCAGAATGGCCACCCCGGTCAAAAATAATTCCATTCCGGGGAGGTCTCCAAGCGTTTCCTTCTTTGATCGCCGTCCCGCCCCAGAGCCTTGGCGCTGGTGCTCGTTTCCCTGCCGGTCTCGGCATGCAATAAAAGCCCCTGTGGCACGCAGCAACGCTTGCCCGCTTCACGCATTTGCTCTTCGCTGCTGCTGCTAACCAAACCACCCAGTCTGTAAAGTTCCGGTTCATCGGGGAGGCCGACTCCGGCGAGGACGTGCGGGCTCAGACGGCCAGCCGGGCCCGAGGAATCTTTCTTTATATAGGCCGGAGGCCAATTACTCTTCCTTGCCCGGCCCGGGTGGCAAGCAAGCGGCTAGCTGCTGAACGCCGGCCGGCGTGCGTGGTGCGTGTTCGGTTATGTGCGAGTGACTGCGCGGCATGCATGATTTTTTTTTTTTGAGACAAACGCGGCATGCATGAAATGATGCATGTGCCATGATGCATGCCGGGGTAGCAACGTAAAGGGGCTTCCCCGACCCATCACGCCTTTGCTTGGGTTCCATAAGTGCGTGCATGTACTCTACTGGGAGCCCATAATTTCGCCATCCTAGTTAGTAATAGCATGCACTGCCTCCATCTACGCACCCAATCCTCGTAGTAACGTTGTACCGGTACGTACGTATCGCATCGTATCGTCCACAGTAAGCCAGCAAAGTTCTTTCCTGCTACGGAGAGTATGAGTTGGACAAAAATGTTGGCTTAATTCCAGTCAAGTATCGGTGTTTCTCTGGCCTTGCAACGCACGTACGTACGTATCACATGTATGTAGTGCTTAACTTAAGCGCGCCAAGACAGAGATCAGGAGCACGTACGTACGCATGTATATATATACGCGGGTACGGTGAAGTTTGTGGAACAAGCTGTGTTTACTTGCGAGTAAATTGGAAGGAGGAAGAGAAAGGGAAAAGGCCCATTTGGAAGTAGGGCATGCTAGGCCCGACAGCGGACATGTTACACATGGTGCGCCTGACACACGGAATATTGATACGTGAACTAATCATGCCAAGCTGTCGTTTTACGCGTCCTCCCTCACGTAAACCTTTAGGTCACTGCAGTAACTGGTCGCCTTTAATCAGGAGAGCTGCAGTAATGGGACTAGTAGCACTACCACGCAGCTAGCTCTAGAACTCGCTTTACTCAGCTAGTCTTTCTTGTAAGTATATAGAGTAACTTGGTTTCAGTTCAGAACTAGTACGTGCCATGGGAGAATTGAACTTTGGTTTTCTCTAAGATCGAGGTGATCGATGCAAGATAGTACTCCTGCCCACATGTGTGCCTGCTAATAACGTAACATTCGATTCTTGGGGGCCGGACGGTTAATATTTAGAAGTGATTTAGATAGATATTTATGCAAGTCAAACTTGCATTAGCTGTACTGTGCACTTGTGCGTGGGCGAGATATATATATACGCCGAGAAGAACGAAATGGTGCGTGGCCGCGCGCACTACGTGCGATCGCACCGGAATCACATGCTAAAAGCGACGAGGCGCATAAAATATGCAAATTAATTCGTACAAGAATTATGCATTAGTCCGGTCGCGTCACATGAAGCTAGCAAGCTTGAAGTGAGCTGTCTCCACTTGACCACAGCTAGCTTAACTGGCACTCTAGGGTCTGGTCAAAAGGGAGCTAGTCCAGTTTAGCTAAAGCCTAAAGCGTCCTACTACATGTACCATGATGCACATGAGCCCTTCATGATCTTGCTACTCCAGAAATGTTTACACTAACGGGCACTTAACCATCTACACTGACGGGTTTGGTGGTCGTTACCGGGTTAGCGTTTTCGTTAACGCTTTTATTAAACCCGCATGAAAATCGAGAAACTTACTATGACCATATGTCCGTTCACGATTGGGGCGGCATTAACCACAACACGAGCAAGCTCCTTCCGTTCGCGCGCTATTTAAAAGAGACCAGACGTCGGGCAATAATCGCTCCGCCGCCCCTCATTCCCTTCTTTCATCAATTTCTCAACCCTTTTGATGGCATCCGACGAGCAGGAATAGCAGTTCTCCGGCATAAAAGAAGGTTGGGTGGCCTGCCGAGCCCGCCAGATACGAGCGAGGCAACTCGCTGGTCCACCTCCCTCGCCTAATCCAACGGAGCAAGTTGTCGCTCCAAGCTGGTGCGTGATTCAGCAACTCGCCGCTTCAGGACAGCTAGTGGGAGGAGTGTCGAGTTCCTCCAGGCCGGCACGGAGGAGCATGATGACACGAGCATCGCTGCCATCGACGACGCCGTGTCTACCGTGCCTCCCATGCCTACGACCGCGCCATCCACCGTCAACACGCGTGTAACCGCGTCCTGGAGGCAGAGAAAGAAGCCGGTTGTGCGGACATCGATGAGGTGGCAGACCGCACGTCCACGCCCGTCGCCATCATCGAGGAGTAGTAGAACACGGGAGGCCGCCGCCGCTTGGGTCCCATGAACGTCACCGCCGAGGCGATGCCGGCGTACACAACCGATGTCTTGCCTGGTCGTAGGCCACCGTCGTCCCCCTACCCAAAAACCAACTCCGACCCGTGCAGCATAGGGACCCTTCCCCTTCGCTTGAAGCACCAGCCGACGGTACACTCTGATGAGCGGTGGGGAAGCGAGCCACCCTTGGCGTTGAAGCGTATACCTCCGGGGCTCACGCTTGCCGGACATGAGGACGACAATGGAGAACCGCCGCGACCGACAGTAGACTAGTGAAGGTTATCCATGTCGTCGGAATGGATATCTACCGACGCCAGCCGTAGACTAATTTTATCTTAGTCCGATATCGTTTTTATCCTGTTTGTTAAAAAAATGTTTAAAATGTATGCGGGCATCGTTGTATTATGGCTTCCCCTCGTCTTCACAGGCTGGTCCTTTTGTCCACGGATGGATGCGTGAGAAAATTTACGAATCGCCGTTGAGGATGCCCTTAATTCTCATCAAGAGCCGGTCACACCAAGAACAAAAAACACAAAACCGGATAAGAAACTAGCTACACCGGGCTGGATCCGGCTTGCCTGCTCCCTTCCCATGCTCCCATCCGTACTCTCACCTCATCCTACGACTGTTTTTTTTTCTTTTTCCTTTCTAATCTAATCATCTTTCCCCCTGATTTTAAAAGGATGGGGCCAGGCTTTATTTTG
This sequence comes from Triticum urartu, assembly GCF_003073215.2. Taxonomy (NCBI): domain Eukaryota; kingdom Viridiplantae; phylum Streptophyta; class Magnoliopsida; order Poales; family Poaceae; genus Triticum; species Triticum urartu. The sequence continues at coordinate 386,814,223 of NC_053022.1, read as the reverse complement.
TTTCAATCAAATCAAGCCACGTAGGCGGAAGCACGGTTGGGCACACACTTAGGAAGCAGGCAAGTCTCCACCGGGCTAGGCAGCCAATCGCCCTCTCGCCTCAAAATTGCGCAGCGTCTACTCAATCACCTCGTCGTCCTCTTTCCTCCCGCAGTAATCAATCATGAGGCGAGGCGGGTGATGCGAGAGGGTGTCCGCAGAGAATTGTCAAACACGAGCGGGGGCCACGCGTGCATGCAGTTCGGTGCATCGTTTGGATGGTGGGTGGGGTACTACGGGAGTACGGGTTGCGGCGGTAGTTACCGCAGGTAAAGGAACGCCCGGGTTGACGTCAGGGTAACGTGGAGTGTCGGCGCTGACGGCCGGGGACCTCTCCCGCGTCTCGCTCCGGCGGCTCCACCCTCCTCTCCTTTACTTTCCTCCGCCGTCTCCGTTTTTTAACCGCCCGCCGTTGTCCATTGCCGGTGCCACTGCAGTGCGTGCCCACCTCGTTTTCCCCACCTCCGTTATTCTCTCTTCCTCTCTTCCCTATCCACCGCTCCATCAATGGCAGCGCGTAGCTAGCTATCCACCGCAGCTGGATGAGACATGAGAGAGAGGAGGCCCGGCCGGGGCATGCACGTTATCCACACGCAGACGGTGAAGTGGCGGTAACAGTGTCAGTACTACGAGAGACACATGTGCCCAGCGCCCTAGCTGTTCCCTCTCTTTCACCACCGGCCAGGGACCGATACGGCACCCCCGCGCGCGCTCTTTGGTAAAAAAGGAACAAAAGGCAAGAAAAGGACGTGCACGTAATGCGAGTGGTGACGGAGGGAGCTCGGTTGATCTTTCGCTGCGCAAGGCCAACTCCACCGCGCGACCCTATCCTATCCGCCCCCGTCTGTTTGGGGTAAAACAAATAAATTGGACGACTCAGCGCGCGGGAGCAAACGGATTTTTGTCCGTTTTGTGTTCACTTTCGACCCATCCCCGAACCAAGTTTGCTGTTTTTAGGGTGAAACGACACCATGCGGACGTGCGGGCCGTCTACGCGTGTCGTTCTCTGGCCCGCCCGTGGCACAGGACGGGCCTCTTTTTATCCGCCCCCCTCCCTCCCTCCGGCCGCACCCCCCTCCACTCTTTCCCTCGCTGCCGCCGCCGCCGCTGCCATTACAGCCGTGCAGTTCGGACGCACGCTCGCCCAGGCCCTTCCCCTCGGCGCCGCCGAGCTACCCAACCACGACCACCTGGTTTGTGCACCCGCCGGCCGGATTTGGGGCGGATCCGGTCGGTCTTGAGCTCGCCCAGCTGTGGGAGGCCGGGCCGTGCCATGGACTGGCCGGGCCGTGCCATGGACTGGCCGGGCACCTCGCCGGAAGGCCCTGGCAGGGCCGCAATGCCACATGCAGGCAGTAGCCCCTCCTCTAGCCGCTCGAATCTGCACCGTCGGTGGTCCACCGGCAGATAGACAAATGGCGGTCGGCCGGGCTCGGTGCTTGCCCAAAAGCTCGTCGGCGCACCGTTGCCACTCATTAAGTGCGACCACTGCCCAAGGATGGTCGTGCGCCGCGTGTGTACAACGCCGCAACATCCCGGATGGGTGTTCATCAAATGCTTAAACAATGAGGTATGTGGTCTTTTTAGCTTCGGTTTGTGCTCTAGATTTGACTACTTGTGCTAACTTCAAATTTTATTGTGTAGCACGGATGCAAGTTTTGGTATTGGAAAGAAGAGTACATCGATATATTGATAGAGCGAAATTTAGTACATGTTCGTGCACTTTTAGCTAGCATAGAGGTTGTAGATGAGATAAGTGCACTTGTTGCTAGATTAGAGGCTAGACACGAGACTAGGTGTGAGGAAGCAACGTCGACTTCTGGCTTGAAGAAGAAAGGAGGATGCCAGATCGACCCTCCTCCACAGATCAACAATGAGTGCATCGAGAAGGCCCTAACCCAACTCAAGGGAGCAGTTATGGAAGTTGGGTATCTTCTAAAATGTATTCTTGTGGTTTTTGTTTTCTTTGGTCTTACTTTTGTAGTCAAAATGTGATGATGTATTTTTCATGTACCGAAAATGAATGATGAAAAAAAGTTAGAACTTGCAAAGAAAACTGTACACGGACAGGATGCGGTTAGGATGCGTCCGCGCGCTGGACGCACGGTCACCGCATCCCAGAACACGCCCGGACACAACCCCATCGCTCTACCCAACCGGACAGAATCCGAACAAAACGGACGTTCGTTTGGAGTCGCGCGGTGAAGTTGGCCTAATGACCGTGCTCGACATGCGTGGCGGCGGCTAGCCGCAAACGGTGAAAAATTCCTCCTCCTCTCTTCCACATAGTACGTACTCTCTTTGTTTCTTTTTAGTCCGTATATAAAGGTTGGTCAAAGTCAAGCTCTGTAGAGTTTGACTAACTTTATATTAAAAAATATAAACATTTACAATATGAAATCAGTATTTTCAAATGCACCATGAAATGTATGTTTATACTATATAGTTTTAGCATTGTAGATATTCATATTTTTTTATATAAATTTAGTCAAACTTTGTACAGTTTGACTTTGACCAAATCTTATCAGTTTGTCTAATTCACATCTAGATATTTTTTAAGGATGTCACATCTAACCTCCCACAAGTATATAATGCATCAACAAGAAACAAAAAAACTAGAAAAAAAATAGACCACAAACAGAGTGAAAATCAGCTTAGATGTGACATAACTATGTCACATCTAGATGTATCCTAGACAGACTCAAATCTTATATGCGGAGTAAAAAGAAACGGAGAGAGTATGTAAAACGCGCCCCGTCCTCTCCCTCTCAGCTCGAGAAAAAGCCGGCGCCACCGTAGTCATGTCCCCTACGCGCGACGTGGACGTCCACCTCCTCGCCTGCCGTCACCTCTCCGTTCCGTACGTCCTTGATCTTGTGCGCGCTAGTAGCTAATTAATCTCCCTGGCAGAGCTTCAGCCGCATGTATATTGCATGCACGTACGCACGCACGCACGTACATCCTTATTAGCGCATCAACATCGCCCCAAAAGTTCTGGATCGATCAATCAGCGGATTAGGGGCATCCAAGGGGAATAATTAGGCATTGTCATTTAGCGAGATCAACAGTTGCGTTGTCGTAAGCTGTGTTTGTACTAGCTAATGAAACGATCGGCCTCAATTTCAAGTGGCGACGGGCGAGGAGAGCCGCCGGGCCTCGACACTTATGGCACGGGTGACATGTCGGATATCTTCTCCTCGACTAGGCTGTACGTATCAAAGGACCACCGTGATGGTTACCAATAATGATGATGGCCGGACCGAGTTGATCGATCCTGTCAAGACTAATAGCTCTGCAAATTTCCAAAAGCATTTCCTACTATTTTCTCGACCGTCATGATGAGAGCGCTCGCGCGCGCGAGAGAGAGATATACACGGGAAAACCAACAAGAACTTCCTCCAATGATCGGCCAATACCCAGGGACCAGAGCATGAAATCATATGTGCAAGAGGAGACGGTGTGTGCATGGCGGGCGACGGGACGGTTGCCATTTCGCGACCACGTGAAGGACCACCGGTGCGCAGGGGTACTATTCTGTCGCGTCAATTCGTCATGGACGTGGAAATGTACGAGATGGTTTGCTAGCTGTGCACCCCGACCCCGACCCCGGCCCGCTCACTTGTGTCCGTCCGGCCGGAGGACCACCGTACGTACGTAGCGGCCGGCCTCTTGCGTGCACCCTGGCCCTGCACCCACCACCCACACTGTGTGCCAACAACTGCACACATAATGTCACAAGCGAGCTGACAGGCAGGGCCGCGGCTGGTGGGCTCCGATGCCGTTAACCTTGCTAGCTGCTTTTGGCTCCACATTGTACCGGCCGTGCCGTGCGTGGTGGTATTCTATTGCCCTCATCTCATCTCATATCTCGGGACCAATTACTGGATAATGTTCCATGCTTGCCAGCGAAATGTCTGACAGTGGCCAGTGCTAATGTAGTGAGGCGATGCCAGTAAATTACCACCAATAATGCATGGCATAGTGTTGCCAAGAGGCAATGCCCCGGAGTTGGTCACCGCTTGCGATGCATCAACAGTTGGCCCGTCGGTCCGATGCCAACGTGCATGCACGCACGCCCGCACGGGCAGGCGCAGCGCCGGCCGCTCCTCCACTCCATGCGCCGACGCGATATGCGTGCGCGTGTGAGCGCGCACGGGAACAGCTAGGCGGTGGGACTTCTTTTTGGTGCGGGCGGGCAAGAGGCCGCGAGTAGAGCCAGCAGTTGGGCATCGAATCACGTGAGGGCGACGAGTATCCCGAGGCTGCTGTTGGCGTTGGGTGGGCGTACGTACTACTACGTGGGGTCGCCGGAATCCGCGCGGCACGTGCCTACTCGTGCTCCCGCAGCTCTCCGCCTCCGCCCACGTGAGCGAGGTGGCTCTCCCCCGCCTCGTCGTACCCGCACCCGATCGCCGCGCCCGACGGATTAGTTAACTGATCCCGGCGACGACCCGAGCGCCCCCCTCCCGAAGCAGCGCCAGCCTAGTTCGCCTGACACGGCGTCGCGTGAGGCGGGCGCCCTGCTGTGTCGGCTGGAAACTTCGGAGGCGCGCGTCCCGTCGCGCGAGAAGGTGCACTGCATGGTGGTGTTGGGTTGGTTGGGGCAGTGGAGTGGCGGAGGACGACGACGGCGATGATGATGATGATGGGGAAGGGTGGGAGAAAGAAAGGGGGCGCGTCTCTTTCGGGGCTCTGACACCCGCCTGCTGCGCATCACGTGGCGGTTGCTTTCGCAGGGCCCCTGCCGTACCCCATGCCACGTGTCGGGCCATACCCCCGCCCTGCCGACGCCAGGCGCGTCATCACTCCCGCCACCCACTAACTAAGCGCAATCTGTTCCGCTAGGTGCAGGAGCAGCTAGAGAGACCTCTGTTACTAGTACTACGACTACTGCAAATTTTACGAGGTAGTAGTGACACTGTGTACGTTGGCCTCTGATCCACACTGGCCCATCCGAAAAGGAAGGCCACCACAACAAGCTGTGAGAGAACATCCATTCGTTCACACAGATCGCAGTTCACCGCTGGCTAGTACCGGCGCGTTCCGATCACTGTAGTAGATGAGATATTTGCGTGGGCGTGGGCGTGTAGCAGCCGGGCTTGAATGATTCTTGGACGGGAAACCGCTAGCCTAGCCTGTGGACCTAATTAATTACTCGCTACAGGGCAGCGGCGTCGGAGCGGGGGGCTATCTACTCTACTCTCTCACGCGGACCACGCCGTCACGTGGGCAGCACCCCGCCGAGACAGCCTCCAGTGGACGGACGGAACGGGACGGCGAGCCTGGTCCTCGTTTCTGCCCTGTTTCACCATACCTTTTGTGCGCGCCCTACTTCGCGCCCTTCCTACGATCACAGCTCATCTTTGCTATCAGTAATTTATCCCTTTCTCGGTTGTCCACGTGTAGCTAGCCTCTGTGTGAAAATCGTGGGGTAAACTTGGATATATACTACGCATACGCGTTCGTTTTGCTCAAGGTAATTCGTGTGTCAGTGTGAAGCGAGAAAGAGTTTTGGCTTTAAATGTGGGCGGTAGCTTTCAAGGTGGCTGGATGCATTCAATGGATCTTTCATCGTGTTTCCTTTAGGCCGGCTGAGTTGTGTGCTGCGCTTGTGCTCGTAGGCCCGAGCCCATGCTTCTTCTTTTCAGCGGCACCTATTTCTTCCTCTCCTTTTTCTTGCCATGTTCATCCATCCTTTTAAAAGACTTCCAACTAGTGCAATAAGTTCAAATGTCTCCAAATGAATTGTCCAAACCAACAAGATAGAGTAAATGGAGGCTGTGAAAGAAAGAAAAAACATGGCTACACATGTCCGGTTTGATTAGTTACCACTTTCCGAGAACCAGATGCTAGTAATGCTAGGCCGGCCGCAATGGTTGCACAACTGCTTTGCTTTGCATGGAAAAGCTGCCAGAGTGAGCTTTTCGTTGGGCGAACCTAGCTTTAATGCAAGGGTTTATCGTGTAGGTAAAGGGAAATTAATTAATTTTGGCGCGCAAGTACTCCACCGTGACACACACGCACACACACACACACATACACCACTGCACCTGCACATGCATGATCGTGAGGGTAGAATTGCTTGTATCACGCGTCATGACTTTTCCCTGCCTGTGTTCCCAGCTAGAAACCGGTACCTCTTTTGGTGCCCGCATTGGTTTGCTGCACACTATTAAGGTGGTGTGGCCTACTCCAGTTAAGAGGCTGAATTAAGGGCTCACGCATAAGCACAATCCTGTTTGCTTATCGATGCCTATGTACTTTCTGAATAAGTGAATAGTAGGTTGCTTTAGTGAAATGACAATACGGACACATATGGATGATTTCTAGTGTTCATACATTTATGCAAGTTGTTTTGATCCCTGGATTTCTTAGTGCTCGGCCGGGGTTGGAATCAGAAAGGCAGGGTGTACCGGGTGAAAAATGTTTTCTAAATAATTTTCGGACATTACCCCCTCCTTCCTCTCCTCTTCCTCCCAGGTGCTGGGTGCAGTTTAGCAGGCATGGCTTACGTGTGCTCTACTGCACTTCATAGTCGGCCTTGGGTATCGCCAGCCACGCAGAAAGGGCCAAGGAGGAGGGGTGGTGCATGGAGACCGACAGGCTCCAAAGTAAGGTGCATGCCAAATCGGCACCGGTAGAACCGAGTATGAAGAAATTGAGGTCGTGCGGCGGTCTTTCATGGCGGGGGTGTGCAAACTATTGTGGCAGTCGAGGTTCAAATAAACGCTCATACCTCGGTCAGTTAGTTGGTGCGAGTGGCCATGGTGGTGTCCTCCGTGGAGCTCATGGCAGCCATGGGTATGGGGGACCCAGTCAAGTAAGGCACATCGACCGTGACTTCCCCACTCGCGGTGACGGCCACATGGGCCCATGACACGGCGACTGTTAAGCAGTCTGAGCTGGCATCCGGTCCTCTACCACATTGTCCATGGTGGCAGCGGCGGATGTTGCGTGTGGCCATCTCTGTTGGCGGATGGCTGATGCGTGGAGGTTGGGATCATGACATCGCGCGAACGGGTTGCGCACCATGGTAACTTAGGTAGTTGTGTGTGGCAGGTCAGCGGGGCGCGTGATGTTGTGGTGGCATGGCGACTCTACACAATAAAAATCTAGTGCTCATCGGTGGCTGGCCGCATTCGGCGACCGCCAACGAACTTTTGGCGTCTCCTCCGTGACGGCGTTCCAGCTAAGGGGCCTCTCCCCCTGATAGTTACTAGCCTGGTGGGCCGGGCTGGCAACTCCTATGTTAGTTCTATCCTGGGCCACTTTGAGCGGCCCATGGTGGTGTACATGAAGATTTCGGAAGACTTGGAATACAATCCGAAGATAACATAGCAATGGAGGACTCTACCTCCACCAATGTAGCCGACCTAGTTATGTAACCTAGGACCCCCGATATGTTATATAAGCAGGGGGCGGGCTCACGTTTCAATACAATAAATGCAACTAGGACGTAGATTATTATCTCTTCCATGAGAGCTAAACCTAGGTAAACATTGCCTCCTGTTGCCATTGTGCCAAGTCACCTAGTTAGGATACTCTAACAGAGGATTTGCTGGATTTAACTCTGCACGCTGTGTGGCACTTATCTCTAATCTGGGGGTGCCATTGGCGGGCTTCTCGCTCGGGCCAGCTAAGCATATATATATGGTGTCATCAAGATGATCGTCGATTTATGGACGACTCCTCCCCTTGCCTCAATGGCCTAAGGTGATAGCCTATGGTATGAAGATGTCCCACCCAAACGCTAGTGCTATTTTGGCCTGACGTGGAATATACATCGACATGGCAAACGAAAGGTTTGTCTTCAAGATGATGATTGGAACACCGTGTCATGTCTAGGGTGAAAACTCTTGTTTGGCCTTGACCGACTGAGCTCAGTAGTGTCGAGGTTGCGTGTGAACTTGCTAAAGGCATTGCGTCTTGCTAATTTACTTGCCTTTGGTGGTCGGTCTCATCAACCATGATGAAAATCATTGTCTCGGCTGTCTTCGGTCGGGCGTGAAGAGGGTGGCGTGAGGGTGCCTATTCTTTTTCGAAGGCGTTGTTGTGAAAGAAGTTGACTTATACATGGTTCGGCCTGTGGTTGCCTTTGTCATGTACTTTGATTAATAATTAATAAAAACAGTTGTGTACATGACAATGATGCAGAAGTGAGTGGTTTAATCTTCTTTTTGGGAGGAAAATATATAGTGCATGACCTGCCAACCTTCAAAATGGTATACCATGTGCCCCACAATTCATAAGGCTATAGATACATCCGCTTTAGATTTAGAGTGTCCCAAGTTATGATGTTTATGATGACTAGTAAATGTGTATGTGGAATGCAAATTGATATTAGCCAATAAATTAATTACACGCACATATTAGGTAGTATGATATTATTTTGCATGTTAATTATGTGAGTAGCGTAGGCATTGATATTTGGTATGTTATTAACTGCACGTCTCGAATGCTCACCGTTAGAGCAGCCTCAGTCATTTGATTGACCTAGTTTGATGGCTGAGATTAGTTGGATGTGCACCTTTCGACCTTTTTATATGGGTATAAATATATATATATATATAAAAATGGATATAGATGTTAGAGCAATTTCAATGGGGTGACCCAAACGGACGCACGCTTTGTTCGCTTTTCGTCCGTTTGGGTCGGCCAGGCGGACATGCGCGTCTGCATTCTTAAATGGGCCGTGTTGACTGTCTAACGGGAGGCGGACCCAAATATGCCCGCTTAGGAAAAAAATAGCTCGCAGAAATAAACATAATTAAACATTAATTAGCCTATCAACCGCCGGCCAAAGTCCACTTAAACCTAATTAAACATTAATTAAAATATAAAAAGTTTGCGCTCGCACACTGCCCTAGACGTCGTCGGCCTTGCCTTAGCCCTTGACGTCGCCATCGCCCTCGCCGCCGGTGAAGTCGATGAAGATGGGAGCAGGGCCAGCCCGCCCGAACGCCTCTTGGTACGCTGCCAGGGCAGCCTCCTCCGGCGTCTACTGGGCGGCGGCATTGTGGCTCGCAGGGCACGCTCCTCCTCCTCCTCTTCCTCAAGCCGCAGCGCCTCCGCGTCACGTTGCAGCAGCTGCTTGTATCGCATCTGCCGGTCGTCGTCAGCCTCCTCCCGGGCGAGCCAGTGCGCCTTCCAGCACTCAAGGGGGGCCGCCTCCTCCTCTGGCGTCATGGCATAGTGGACCAGAGGCGCGCTCACCCACTCACGGTATTGGCCGGTCCACGTGTAGGCCTCCTCCGGCCAAGTGGGTGGAGGCGGGGAGTGCTTCCGTGTCAGCTCTGGATCCGGCTTGGGCTTGAGGACGGGCGGCGGCGGTGGCGGACGCGGGACGAAGAGCGGGGTGTGGACGGAGTCCCCCGCCGCCGACAAGGCAAGGGTTTGCTCCAGCCCATCCCAATGCGCGTGCTCCTCGAGGCGGCTAGCCTCCAGCGCGTGCTGCAGGGCCTCCTCGAGGGCGGCTTGGTACTCCGCCTTCGCCTCCATTTTCTCCGGCTCTAGCCGCGGGGGCGGTGGTGGAAACGACGGCGGGTTGGCGTCCATGCCTAGCCGCCAGTTGGGAGAGTTGGCAGCGTACTCGGGCAAACGCCGCTGCGCCGGCTTGAGCTGCGCCCAGCACCTGCGCACCTCCTCGTCGTGTGCCCGCTGGGTCCGCCGACACCGGGATCCGGTGCGGATCCAGGTGCCAGCGGTGCGGCAGCGTAACTTGGAGGTAGGGCAGTGGCTGCCTGTACTCCCAGTGCCACCGCGCTTGGTGCACCGGGATGTGTAGACGCCAGCGACCTGGGCGGACACACGCCGGCGGCGGAGGAGGAGGGGGATGAGGAGTATGGGAGGATGAGGCACCGGGGATGCACTTGCCCTTGCCGCTGCTGCTGCCGAAGAGGCTCATTGCTTGCTAGGGTTTGGTGATGTCAACGCGAGGAAGCACAAGGGGGTGGTGGGGGGCCAGATGTGGACGGAAGTGGATGAGGCCGCCGCACGTGTGGTTAAAAAAAGACGCTTTCACTGGCTGACTAGTGGGTCTGCTGTCGATGGTCGTCATAAATTAGACGACGAGCGTAGTTGGGTGGCCTATAAGTGGGGCCGCGGCGGACACCAAGGAGACCCGTGGCGCGTCCGCGCCGACGCATTTCAGGCGCAATTTTGAGCCGGAAATGGGTCGGCGTGGACGCCAGACGGACGCGATTTGGGTTTGTGTCGACGCGTTGGGCCACCACTTTTGTCCGTGCCGACTCAAACAGACGTAGGCGGATAAAATAGGTCGCCTCATTGGAGTTGCTCTTAGTGTTGTTTCCTGGGTGTGCAACACTGTAATCTAAGGGAAATAGACTTGCATATACAATTGCACAGTGATGGCATGCTGTTTCCCAACAATGTTGGGTTGGTGGTGCAACATGCACACACATTGTTGCATACCTATTGTCTTTCTATATATGTTCAAATGTCTTTTGTAACAGACTAACAGCGAACTGTCATGTACGTAACAGGCTCCCATTCGTATAAGTTTCGATAGAAGCTAGCAGTGGACATCATCAATCGAGTTGACATGCATGCTACCTTCACACGCGCGCACAGCTAGCTACAGGTTCACTGGTGCGCGACAATGCTGGTCGAGTGCAAATCAATTAAGGAACAGTTCCTTTGACAGGGAATCGAGATTAGGGCTGATGATTTGAGAGCAAGCCAGCCATTTGTTGCCATGTGTTTTGTTCACAGTCGTGCAGTTTGCATGACATAGTATGAGTTTTCCTTTTGCGGGTAGACGTAATCTCATATCATTAGCCGTGACAGTCCAACAATATGAGGTGTAGCGAACCAACATATGATTGAATAGTTAGAAAGACAGTGATATCCTTAACCTATTATGGTTCAAGTCCTGGTATTCACACTATTCCTGAATTTATTTTACTATTTCCGGCTATGCGCGTTCAGTGAGAGGAGATGTCCCGTCTACTACGAGACACCTTTGATGATTTCGTCAACCTTAAGATGATATGCCGGTTCAGTCTTTTAAAGGTGCTCATAGAATGTTAGCCCTGTCTCGATAATGTGTCTAATATCGTCAAAGGGCGTATAGAAGTCTGTCTCCGGTGGATCTCGCGGGATTCGAAGGATGGTTGTCTTTGATGGATCCGCTCGAATCCGGTCTTTGTTCATTGGTGGCCGTTGTTGTTCTGATGCGTTGATCCTATGGGACTTTAGCGCGACGGATGCGTTGGTCCTATGAGACCTTAGCACGATGACTTCCCGACTATATACTACAACAAGTTATGTCTGGCTCCGGCAAGAGAGGGCCGATAACGGGGCACACTTTCGACTCACTTCAGTGTTTGTAGTCATTCCTAGATGGTCTATAAATCTAAATGTGATTTTTATTATTTTTTAAGTTTATTATACTATCATGATTAAAGATGAATAGATCCACAGTTTCAGAATCATACTCGACGCACGAAGAAAAGGAATGGGCCTGAGGGTGGAGAAACGGACCTTGCATGTTGTGGTCTCCAGCGCCTTCATAACATGGCACATGGTGGAAAAAATCAACAGTAGCATGTCCCATACTTTTAAAAGAAAATGTCATGTTGTTAAATAAATATAAGTCTGAACTTTTAGAAAAGAATTGCATGTCTAATAAAATCGTTCATGTAGTCCTACAGAATCCTTTAATTTACCCTACAGAATAAAGAAAAAAGGTAAAAATCTTGTAAGAAAAAGGAAACCAACGGTAATAAGAATAAATAAATAAATAAAACTAGGAAGCTACAAAAATGAAAATACAAATAATTTAAAAATCCAGAAAAAACAAATATAAATGGAAAATTAACAAATTTCACATGTTTTGCTAGAAAATGTATGCATGTTCAAACAAAAGTGTTCATGTATCTATAAATCAAAATTTTGTATTTTGCACAAATGGATAGAGGAAAATCAAAACGAAAAATAACAAACGAAAAACAAAGCAAGAAAAAGAAATAGAGTGAGAAACAGAAAAATAAAGAAGAAGAAACGTAAAAGGGAAATGGAAGAAACGCAAAGAAAACAACCCAGCACGCTGGAGCCTTCCAGGATGGCCCAAGCTGGCTCGTCTATAGGCGAGAGCGTGCTATAGCTCGTCCAATGCGAGTTATAGCGTTTGACATCAATTTGAGCGACATATTTTTAGATAGCTTTTACCGGGCGTTCTTTGCGTCAAAATGCGAAATTACAAGTTAAGGAGTACTCTTTGAAAAGATCAACCCCCAACTCCTTAGGTGCCGTCACTTGTCGTAACCTATTGTTTTCTTAAAAATTTATTTATTAAAAGCATTATATTTTATGAATTGTGCATGCAAATTCCGAATTGTGTTCACTGTTGGATTTCTTGCGTTGAGATCTTTGAAACTAGATCTCAAGTTAATAGGTTTTGATAACTTTGTTCACAAGAAAAAAAAGGAAATTGGGAAATAACCAAAAACAAAAAAATAAAATCTGTAAAAAATGAAAACGAAATAAATGTCAACCGGGAAAAATGAATAACAACAAAAATACAAGGGAAAACCGGAGCCCGGAAGCACGGTTGTGATTTTTCACCTTTTTTCCTTTTCAAGAAGCACCCTTTTTTTCTCAAAAACTCACAGAAGCAATTCTTGTCTTGAAGCGCATATTTTTTTCCTTTCCGAGAGCTTCTCGTAGAATAAAAAACATGCTTCCACGAGAAGCAAAATTGTGCTTTTCGTGAAAGCACATATTATTTTTCAAGAAGCACTCGTGAAAGCAAATATGTGCTTCCATGATAAGCAAATATATGCTTTCTCATGGAACTTAATTTTGTTCCTTTTAAAGAAGCACGGATATGCTTCTCACGGAAGCGAATATGTACTTCCACGAGAAGCAATATGTGCTAAGAAGCACAGTTATTTTTCCATTTCCAATAATCACAGTTGTGCTTCACAAAACAAATTGCTCCAAAACATAGGGAATACCATGATGAAAGTGAAAAGAAAAAAAAAGACTCATCTAAACCCGGAAACACATACAGAAAAATTAGAAGAAGAAAAAAACAAAATCTAGAGGGAGCACCCAACACGTGACGGCGGCTGGACGCACCACTTGGCGCGCTCGCATGCCAAGAAAGTGACACTTGCAGGAGCCTGATACCTCTAAAACGTATTTACAATTTTAAAATTATTGCATGCTATTATAGTTTCAATTTTGATTACTTTTTATAGTAATTTATATTATTATTTTTCCAGACTAACCTATTAATAGTGCCCAGACCCAGTTCTTGTTTAGTGCATGTTTTTGGTTTTATACAAAATCAATATTTACAGAGCTCAAAGTACCGTGGGGACTTTTGACAAAAAAAATCAAGAGAAGAAGAATCCGAAAAGCACCAAAGATGCGAGAGGGCCATGTACCCCCCCCCCCCCCGCCCCCCGAAACGGTGAGGTAGCACGGCTAGGGGGGGGGGGCACATGCGTAGGCTAGCCGTCTGGGGCCCCTAGGCACCGCCTTATGACCATCTTCGCCAATAAAATCTCATATTTCCCGAGACCTTCAGTACTATTTTTCGCGATTTTTTTGTTGCCGCAGGTTCTGTTCCCGTGGAGATCCAACCTGAAGGCCTATTCGAGGACCCTGCCGGAGGGGGAATCAATCACCGGGGCCACCTTCATCAACCTTGTTGCCTTATGACCATGGGTCCATAGCAGTAGCTAGATGACATCCCCTCTCCCTTGTCATTCAATACAAAGTTCCTGTGAGCTGCCTTACGTGGTCGGGATCCATATGATATAACTAGGCGATTCCCCGCGCATTGCCGCGGGACTATATGCCTTAAATAATATTTTCAATCATTATTAAACTTCATCGCAAAGACGTTGTGTAGAGAAGGTTGCTCGAAATAATGTTCTAAGTGCTGGCGCGTTTATGCATTTGAACAAAATAATTCTCACCAAGTAAGATAAAATCTTGAGTTTACTTATATTTATGTAAAAGGATTAACCAACCAAATATTGTAAATATCTGTGAGAAAATGGTTTTACAGAACTATATTATCCATGATTGTATTACTGGTACACACATCTTCATCCAACAATCTAGAAGCCTGAGACAAAATTCCTAAGGTACGCTCTCCCTAGAGGTTAGTCTTATCTGAATGTCTTTTTGCAAAAAAATTGTATTACTGTTACACACATCTTCATCCAACAATCTAGAAGCCTGAGACAAAATTCCTAAGGTACGCCCTCTCATGCCATCAGCATTCGCAGCCGTTCGATCATTAATTCTGGGCAATTTCGACCGTCTGATTAACTCTAAATCGCACTCAGGCTCGCTTCATTCGCTGCTAACCAGCGCTAGCCTTGCTGGGCCGCTCCTCTGGTAACAATTTTGGGGTTCTGCCATTAAGTTGGGATGGGCTGCTACTCCTTCTTGTGATTAGCCTACCCAATGTCTAAACGAACAAATCCACTGGCCTCCTCCCTGACCTCTCGCCTCTCTGTCTCACGATATGGAACACCGCCCCCTTGCCCAGCCGTCACCATTTGCAAAAAAAAAATGTATTATCAGAATGTCACCAAATGTTGCCGACAGACATATAGCCCCCAAACTACAGAAGGCATAAACTGTGATAGTACTATTGCAGTCTGAAGTTCTTAACGAATGCATGGAAACATCTACTGTAGTATGAAGTTCTCAATGAAATGCAGTAAAAATTAGGAAAAACAGTGACATTTAATCAATAGTACTCCAAAAGAGCTACATGGAAACATCTGGGAGTTTCCAAAAGTTCTTTCTCTCTCTTTTGTTTTTCTTTCAACAGTTTGTTCCTTTTTTCTATTTTTCTTATCATTTATATTTTCCATTTGTTTTAACATCGTCGATATTATAAAAATAATTTTCCAAATTAATGAACAAATTTAAATTCATGATATTTTTTAAAATTCATGAACATGTTCCAAAATTGGAAGCTTAGATAAATTGACAAATATTCCTAAACAATAATGAGCATTTTTTAAATTAGTAAAGAAACATTAAATTGCAAATGATTACTTAAATCTCTTAACATTTTCCGAAATCCCAAACATTTTTTTAAAATTCGTAAATATTCTTGAACATTTGTTAACATTGATGGACAATTTTAAATTCTAAATATTTTTAAAAATTTGTGAACATTTAAAGTTGGGAAACATTTTAAGAAAAATCACAAACATATTCCAAATTCATAATTAATTTTGAAATTCAGGATTTTCTTGATTTGATGAACATTTCTTGAATTTGCAAACTAATTTGAAATTCTAAACATCTTTTACAAATTCAAGAACATTTTCTTTATTTTCAATATTTTTAAATTTAATGAAGTTTTCTAGAATTACGAACATTTTGTAAAACCTTTGAACAATTCCACTAACATTTTTAGAACTAAATAGACTTATAGCCATCTCCCCCCTCCCCCCGCAGAATTAAAATACAAGACAAAAAAGAAACAGGCAGGAACAAATTAATTGGAGGGTAACCCCACATTTTTTTAGACAAACTTGCGGAAGCTTTATTAAACCGTCATAATGTTTACAGGGACGAACAAAAGATCACCGGGGTGGCCTAACCAAACATGGCGGCCGGTCCCCAGCGTTAATGCATGCTTCGCGAGGTTGTGTGCCTCGAAGTTCGAGGTCCGAAATTCATGACTAAAAGTGCAAGAAGTAAAAAACCTAGCTCGTTCTGTTATTGCATGCACCACCGCTCCATAAGACGCCGATGTTCCCCCTTTAATTGCTTCAACAGCAGTCCTGCAGTCAGACGCAACGAAAATTCTCTGCTCATATAAGTCATCAGCCAATGCTAGTGCTTCTCTGATGGCTAGTACCTCCAAAACCTCTGGATCTTCGATGTTCCTGAAAATGATTGCAGATGCGCCCTTGAAATCCCCTGTGCTATCCCGGCAAATCGCTCCCACCGCCCCAAACCGGCTAGCACGTGAGACTACCGTGTCGACATTAATCTTCTCGTGGTCTTCCGGAGGAGGTAGCCATGAAGTTGGGCGTGGAGCTCGTGCTGTTGGCCCTGTCACCACGGGTTTCCGAATAAGCTACAAATCTGAGATATAACTCGTGATGAACACATGAGTTGAGAAAGGTGTTTTGTAGATTCCTTCATGGATTATCTTCCTCCTTGCAGCCCAGATTGCCCAAAGATTCACAATCTTTGTATTAAACTCAGCTTGCGGCAGAGAATCACTCATTGCAAATAGCCGCTTCCTTGCTTGTTCTTCCCTTTGCATGCAAATATGTTGGACCAGATCCTCTTTGGATAATGCCCAAACACATCGAGAGTAGCTGCAATCAATGAGCGAGTGGCGCCAGTTATCTTCAGCTCCACACAAAGCACACACATGTGATGAAGACATATGCCGATGGTGCAAAACGTCACTAGTGGGGAGGGAGTGCTGCGCCAACCTCCACGTAAATATTTTCAATTTGGATGGCACTTGCAATTTCCAGATCAATGACCACCCTTTGCGGTCCTCTGCTCCGATAGACATTTCAACAGTCTCCTCTAACCAAGCTTCTCTCCCCATCTTCATATTGTAGATCATTTTGTATGCCGAGCTGACAGAAAAATGACCCTTGGGATCACCCGCCCAAGCCCAGAAATCATCAACTGGCATAGTGCATAGTGGTATTTTGAGTATTGCCTCAGCATCTATTGGCAGAAAGACTTTTCTGATTAATCCTCGCGCCATTCAGCTGAAGTTGGGTCAATAAGTTCCTGTACTAGTTGCGGTGGATTAGGCACCAGAGATGACATGGGCTTCATTAAGCCCACCCTCGAGATCCAATTGTGGCGCCAGATGTTGGTGGTTAATCCATCACTGATGCGCCTAATAGCTCCATGATTAAGAACATTCCTTCCATCAATAATGCCACGCCAGATCTAGGAAGGGTGTGACCCGATTTCTGCATCCATGAAAGAAGACATAGGGAAATAAACATCCTTCAAAATGCGAGCACTGGAGAGTAAGGCAATGTTGAAGATCTCGATGTCACGAAAACCTAACCCCACATGGGGCGCGCCTCCTATGCGTGTGGGGAAGCCCATGAATGTGACTCACGGGGAAACGACGCGTGGACTTACCGCATGCCAGCGAGCGTGAGGGACACATGGAGGGAGTGATTAAAGGAAATATGCCCTAGAGGCAATAATAAAGTTATTGTTTATTTCCTTATATCATGATAAATGTTTATTATTCATGCTAGAATTGTATTAACAGGAAACATAATACATGTGTGAATACATAGACAAACAGTATGTCACTAGTATGCCTCGACTTGACTAGCTCATTGATCATAGATGGTTAAGTTTCCTAACCATAGACAAAGTGTTGAAATTTGATTAATGAGATCACATCATTAGGAGAATGATGTGATTGACTTGACCCATTCCGTTAGCTTAGCACACGATAGTTTAGTATTCCGCTATTGCTTTCTTCATGACTTATACATGTTCCTATGACTATGAGATTATGCAACTCCCTTTTACTGGAGGAACACTTTGTGTGCTACCAAACGTCACAACGTAACTGGGTGATTATAAAGGTGCTCTACAGGTGTCTCCTAAGGTACTTGTTGGGTTGGCGTATTTCGAGATTAGGATTTGTCACTCTGATTGTCGGAGAGGTATCTCTGGGCCCTCTCGGTAATGCACATCACTTAAGCCTTGCAAGCATTGCAACTAATGAGTTAGTTGCGGGATGATGTATTACAGAACGAGTAAAGAGACTTGCCGGTAATGAGATTGAACTAGGTATTGAGATACCAACGATCGAATCTCGGGCAAGTAACATACCGATGACAAAGGGAACAACGTATGTTGTTATGCGGTATGACCGATAAAGATCTTCGTAGAATATGTGGGAGCCAATATGAACATCCAGGTTCCGCTATTGGTTATTGACCGGAGACGTGTCTCGGTCATGTCTGCATAGTTCTCGAACCCATAGGGTCCGCATGCTTAACGTTTCGATGACAGTTATATTATGAGTCTATATGTTTTGATGTACCGAAGGTTGTTCGGAGTCCAGGATGTGATCCCGGACATGATGAGGAGTCTTGAAATGGTCGAGACATGAAGATTGATATATTGGAAGCCTATGTTTGGATATCGGAAGTGTTCCGGATGAAATCGGGATTTTACCGGAGTACCAGGAGGTTACCCGAACCCCCCGGGGGCTTAGTGGGCCTACATGGGCCTTCGTGGAAATAGAGGGAAGCAAGGGGAGTGTGGGGCGCGCCCCCCCAAGGCCCAAACCGAATTGGTTTAGGGTAAGGGGGGCCCTTGGCGCGCCTCTCCCTGGCCGGCCGCCTCCTCCCCTTGCTCCTTTATACACGGCTAGTGGGAGTAGGACTCCCTCTTGGCGCGCTCCCCCTGGCCGGTTGCTTCCTCCCCTTGCTCCTTTATATACGGGGGCAGGGGGCACCCCAAAGACACAACAATTGATCGTTTGATCTTTTAGCCATGTGCGGTGCCCCCCTCCACCATAGTCCACCTCGATAATACTGTAACGGTGCTTAGGCGAAGCCCTGCGTCGGTAGAACATCATCATCGTCATCACGTCGTCGTGCTGACGAAACTCTACCTCAACACTCGGCTGGTTCGGAGTTCGAGGGACGTCATCGGGCTGAACGTGTGCTAAACTCGGAGGTGCCGTACATTCGGTACTTGATCGGTCGGATCGTGAAGACGTACGACTACATCAACCGCGTTGTGCTGACGCTTCCGCTTTCGGTCTATGAGGGTACGTGGACAACACTCTCCCCTCTTGTTGCTATGCATCACCATGATCTTGCGTGTGCGTAGGAATTTTTTTGAAATTACTACGTTCCCCAACAGTGGCATCCGAGCCTGGTTTTATGCGTAGATGTCATATGCACGAGTAGAACACAAGTGAGTTGTGGGCGATATAAGTCATACTGCTTACCAGCATGTCATACTTTGATTCGGCGGTATTGTTGGATGAAGCGGCCCGGACCGACATTACGCGTACGCTTACACGAGACTGGTTCTACCGACGTGCTTTGCACACAGGTGGCTGGCGGGTGTCAGTTTCTCCAACTTTAGTTGAACCGAGTGTGGCTACGCCCGGTCCTTGAGAAGGTTAAAACAGCACCAACTTGACAAACTATCGTTGTGGTTTTGATGCGTAGGTAAGAACGGTTCTTGCTAAGCCCGTAGCAGTCACGTAAAACTTGCAACAACAAAGTAGAGGACGTCTAACTTGTTTTTGCAGGGCATGTTGTGATGTGATATGGTCAAGACATGATGCTAAATTTTATTGTATGAGATGATCATGTTTTGTAATCGAGTTATCGGCAACTGGCAGGAGCCATATGGTTGTCGCTTTATTGTATGCAATGCAATCTCCTTGTAATGCTTTACTTTATCACTAAGCGGTAGCGATAGTTGTGGAGGCATAAGATTGGCGAGACGACAACGATGCTACGATGGAGATCAAGGTGTCGCGCCGGTGACGATGGTGATCATGACGGTGCTTCGGAGATGGAGATCACAAGCACAAGATGATGATGGCCATATCATATCACTTATATTGATTGCATGTGAGGTTTATCTTTTATGCATCTTATCTTGCTTTGATTGACGGTAGCATTATAAGATGATCCCTCATTGAATTATCAAAGTATAAAGTGTTCTCCCTGAGTATGCACCGTTGCGAAAATTCTTCGTGCTGAGACACCATGTGATGATCGGGTGTGATAGGCTCTACGTTCAAATACAACGGGTGCAAAACAGTTGCACACGCGGAATACTCAGGGTAAACTTGACGAGCCTAGCATATAACAGATTTGGCCTCGGAACACGGAGACCGAAAGGTCGTGCTTGAATTATATAATAGATATGATCAACATAGTGATGTTCACCATTCAAACTACTCCATCTCACGTGATGATCGGACATGGTTTAGTTGATATGGATCACGTGATCACTTAGAGGATTAGAGGGATGTCTATCTAAGTGGGAGTTCTTAAGTAATATGATTAACTGAACTTAAATTTATCATGAACTTAGTACCTGATAGTATCTTGCTTGTCTATGTTGGTTTTATGTAGATGCCCCGTGCTGTTGTTCCGTTGAATTTTAATGCGTTCCTTGAGAAAGCAAAGTTGAAAGATGATGGTAGAAATTACACGGACTGGGTCCGTAACTTGAGGATTATCCTCATAGCTGCTCAGAAGAATTACGTCCTGGAAGCACCGCTGAGTGCCAGGCCTGCTGCTGGTGCAACTGACGACGTTAAGAACGTCTGGCAGAGCAAAGCTGATGACTACTCAATAGTTTAATGTGCCATGCTTTACGGCTTAGAACCGAGACTTCAACGATGTTTTGAATGTCATGGAGCATATGAGATGTTCCAGGAGTTGAAGTTAATATTTCAAAAGAATGCCCGGATTGAGAGATATGAAGTCTCCAATAAGTTCTATAGCTGCAAGATGGAGGAGAATAGTTCTGTCAGTGAGCATATACTCAACATGTCTGGGTACTGCAATCACTTGATTCAACTGGGAGTTAATCTTCCGGATGATAGCGTCATTGACAGAATTCTCCAATCACTGCCACCAAGCTACAAGAGCTTCGTGATGAACTATAATATGCAAGGGATGGATAAGACAATTCCCAAGCTCTTCGCAATGCTAAAGGCAGCGGAGGTAGAAATCAAGAAGGAGCATCAAGTGTTGATGGTCAATAAGACCACCAGTTTCAAGAAAAAGGGCAAAGGGAAGAAGAAGGGGAACTTCAAGAAGAACCGCAAGCAAGTTGCTGCTTAGGAGAAGAAACCCAAGTCTAGACCTAAGCCTGAGACTGAGTGCTTCTACTACAAGCAGATTGGTCACTGGAAGCGGAACCGTCCCAAGTATTTGGCGGATAAGAAGGATGGCAAGGTGAACAAAGGTATATGTGATATACATGTTATTGATGTGTACCTTACTAATGCTCGCAGTAGCACCTGGCTATTTGATACTGGTTCTGTTGCTAATATTTGCAACTCGAAACAGGGGCTACGGATTAAGCGAAGATTGGCTAAGGACGAGGTGACGATGCGCGTGGGAAATGGTTCCAAAGTCAATGTGATCGCGGTCGGCACGCTACCTCTACATCTACCTTCGGGATTAGTATTAGACCTAAATAATTGTTATTTGGTGCCAGCGTTGAGCATAAACATTATATCTGGATCTTGTTTGATGCGACGGTTATTCATTTAAATCTGAGAATAATGGTTGTTCTATTTATATGAGTAATATATTTTATGGTCATGCACCCCTTAAGAGTGGTCTATTTTTGCTAAATCTCAATAGTGGTGATATACATATTCATAATATTGAAGCCAAAAGATGCAGAGTTGATAATGATAGTGCAACTTATTTGTGGCACTGCCGTTTAGGTCATATCGGTGTAAAGCGTATGAAGAAACTCCATACTGATGGACTTTTGGAACCACTTGATTATGAATCACTTGGTACTTGCGAACCGTGCCTCATGGGCAAGATGACTAAAACACCGTTCTCCGGAACTATGGAGAGAGCAATAGATTTGTTGGAGATCATACATACAGATGTATGTGGTCCGATGAATGTTGAGGCTCGTGGCGGATATCATTATTTTCTCACCTTCACATATAATTTAAGCAGATATGGGTATATCTACTTAATGAAACATAAGTCTGAAACATTTGAAAAGTTCAAAGAATTTCAAAGTGAAGTTGAAAATCATCGTAACAAGAAAATAAAGTTTCTACAATCTGGTCGTGGAGGAGAATATTTGAGTTATGAGTTTGGTCTTCATTTGAAACAATGCGGAATAGTTTCTCAACTCACGCCACCCGGAACACCACAGCGTAATGGTGTGTCCGAACGTCGTAATCATACTTTACTAGATATGGTGCGATATATGATGTCTCTTACTGATTTACCGCTATCGTTTTGGGTTTATGCTTTAGAGACGGCCGCATTCACGTTAAATAAGGCACCATCGAAATCCGTTGAGACGATGCCTTATGAACTGTGGTTTGGTAAGAAACAAAAGTTGTCATTTCTGAAAGTTTGGGGCTGTGATGCTTATGTGAAAAAGCTTCAACCTGATAAGCTCGAACCCAAATCGAAGAAATGTGTCTTCATAGGATACCCAAAGGAAACTTTTGGGTACACCTTCTGTCACAGATCTGAAGGCAAGACTTTTGTTGCTAAAGTCAAAGTTTTTCTAGAGAAGGAGTTTCTCTCAAAAGAAGTGAGTGGGAGGAAAGTAGAACTTGATGAGGTAACTGTACCTGCTCCCTTATTGGAAAGTAGTTCATAACAGAAACCGGTTTCTGCGACACCTACACCAATTAGTGAGGAAGTTAATGATGATGATCATGAAACTTTAGATCAAGTTGTTACTAAACATCGTAGGTCAACCAGAGTAAGATCCGCACCAGAGTGGTACGGTAATCCTGTTCTGGAAGTTATGTTACTAGACCATGACGAACCTACGAACTATGAAGAAGCGACGGTGAGCCCAAATTCCGCAAAATGGCTTGAGGCCATGAAATCTGAGATGGGATCCATGTATCAGAACAAAGTGTGGACTTTGGTTGACTTGCCCGATGATCGGAAAGCAATTGAGAATAAATGGATCTTCAAGAAGAAGACTGACGCTGACGGTAATGTTACTGTCTATAAAGCTCGATTTGTTGCAAAAGGTTTTTGACAAGTTCAAGGGATTGACTACGATGAGACCTTCTCACCCGTAGCGATGCTTAAGTCTGTCCAAATCATGTTATCAATTGCCGCATTTTATGATTATGAAATTTGGCAAATGGATGTCAAAACTGCATTCCTGAATGGATTTCTGGAAGAAGAGTTGTATATGATGCAACCAGAAGGTTTTGTCGATCCAAAGGGAGCTAACAAAGTGTGCAAGCTCCAGCGATCCATTTATGGACTGGTGCAAGTCTCTCAGAGTTGGAATAAACGCTTTCATAGTGTAATCAAAGCATTTAGTTTTATACAGACTTTTGGAGAAGCCTGTTTTTACAAGAAAGTGAGTGGGAGCTCTGTAGCATTTCTAATATTATATGTGGATGACATATTGTTGATTGGAAATGATATAGAATTTCTGGATAGCATAAAGGGATACTTGAATAAGAGTTTTTCAATGAAAGACCTCGGTGAAGCTGCTTATATATTGGGCATCAAGATCTATAGAGATAGATCAAGACGCTTAATTGGACTTTCACAAAGCACATACCTTGACAAATTTTTGAAGAAGTTCAAAATGGATCAAACAAAGAAAGGGTTCTTGCATGTGTTACAAGGTGTGAAGTTGAGTAAGACTCAATGCCCGACCACTGCAGAAGATAGAGAGAAAATGAAAGATGTTCCCTATGCTTCAGCCATAGGCTCTATCATGTATGCAATGTTGTGTACCAGACCTGATGTGTGCCTTGCTATAAGTCTAGCAGGGAGGTACCAAAGTAATCCAGGACTAGATCACTAGACAACGGTCAAGAACATCCTGAAATACCTGAAAAGGACTAAGGATATGTTTCTCGTTTATGGAGGTGACAAAGAGCTCATCGTAAACGGTTACATTGATGCAAACTTTGACACTGATCCGGACGATTCTAAATCGCAAACCGGATACGTGTTTACATTGAATGGTGGAGCTGTCAGTTGGTGCAGTTCTAAACAAAGCATTGTGGCGGGATCTACGTGTGAAGCGGAGTACATAGCTGCTTCGGAAGCAGCAAATGAAGGAGTCTGGATGAAGGAGTTCATATCCGATCTAGGTGTAATACCTAGTGCATCGGGTCCAATGAAAATCTTTTGTGACAATACTAGTGCAATTGCCTTGGCGAAGGAATCCAGATTTCACAAGAGAACCAAGCACATCAAGAGACGCTTCAATTCCATCCGGGATTTAGTCCAAGTGGGAGACATAGAAATTTACAAGATACATATGGATCTGAATGTTGCAGACCCGTTGACTAAGCCTCTTCCACGAACAAAACATGATCAGCACCAAGGCTCCATGGGTGTTAGAATCATTACTGTGTAATATATATTATTGACTCTAGTGCAAGTGGGAGACCGAAGGAAATATGCCCTAGAGGCAATAATAAAGTTATTATTTATTTCCTTATATCATGATAAATGTTTATTATTCATGCTAGAATTGTATTAACAGGAAACATAATACATGTGTGAATACATAGACAAACAATATGTCACTAGTATGCCTCGACTTGACTAGCTCGTTAATCAAAGATGGTTAAGTTTCCTAACCATAGACAAAGTGTTGAAATTTGATTAATGAGATCACATCATTAGGAGAATGATGTGATTGACTTGACCCATTCCGTTAGCTTAGCACTCGATCGTTTAGTATTCTGCTATTGCTTTCTTCATGACTTATACATGTTCCTATGACTATGAGATTATGCAACTCCCGTTTACCGGAGGAACACTTTGTGTGCTACCAAACGTCACAACGTAACTAGGTGATTATAAAGGTGCTCTATAGGTGTCTCCGAAGGTACTTGTTGGGTTGGCGTATTTCGAGATTAGGATTTGTCACTCCGATTGTCGGAGAGGTATCTCTGGGCCCTCTCGGTAATGCACATCACTTAAGCCTTGCAAGCATTGCAACTAATGAGTTAGTTGCGGGATGATGTATTACAAAAGAAGTAAAGAGACTTGCCGGTAACGAGATTGAACTAGGTATTGAGTGTGACGCCCCCGATTCAATCGTACACTAATCATACATGCAAACGTGTACGATCAAGATTAGGGACTCACGGGAAGATATCACAACACAACTCTACAAATAAAATAAGTCATACAAGCATCATATTACAAGCCAGGGGCCTCGAGGGCTCGAATACAAGAGCTTGATCATAGATGAGTCAGCGGAAGCAACAATATCTGAGTACAGACATAAGTTAAACAAGTTTGCCTTAAGAAGGCTAGCACAAACTGGGATACAGATCGAAAGAGGCGCAGGCCTCCTGCCTGGGATCCTCCTAAACTACTCCTGGTCGCCGTCAGCGGGCTGCATGTAGTAGTAGGCACCTCCAGTGTAGTAGGGGTCATCATCGACGGTGGCGTCTGGCTCCTGGACTCCATCGTCTCGTCGCAGCAATCGAGTATAGAAAGGGGAAAAGTGGGAGCAAAGCAACCATGAGTACTCATCCAAAGTACTCGCAAAGCAAGGAGCTACACTACATATGTATGCATTGGTATCAAATGGAATAATGGTATCATATGTGGACTGAACTGCAGAATGCCGGAATAAGAGGGGGATAGCTAGTCCTATCGAAGACTACGCTTCTGGTAACCTCCATCTTGCAGCAGGAGAAGAGAGTAGATGGTAAGTTCACCAAGTAGCATCGCATAGCATAATCCTAACCGATGACCCTCCCCTCGTCACCCTATGAGAGAGCGATCACCGGTTGTATCTGACACTTGGAAGGGTGTGTTTTATTAAGTATCAGGTTCTAGTTGTCATAAGGTCAAGGTACAACTCCGGGTCGTCCTTTTACCGAGGGACACAACTATTCGAATAGATCAACTTCCCTGCAGGGGTGCACCACATTTCCCAACACGCTCGATCCCATTTGGCCGGACACACTTTCCTGGGTCATGCCCGGCCTTAGAAGATCAACACGTCGCAGCCCTACCTAGGCACAACAGAGAGGTCAGCACGCCGGTCTAAATCCTATGGTGCAGGGGTCTGGGCCCATCGCCCATTGCACACCTGCACGTTGCGTGGGCGGCCGGAGAGCAGACCTAGCAACCTCCATTACAAAGGAAGTTGCGTTACGCAGTCCAACCCGGCGCGCGCCGCTTAGTCGCTGACGTCACGAAGGCTTCGGCTGATACCACGATGTCGAGTGCCCATAACTGTCCCCGCGTAGATGGTTAGTGCGTATAGGCCAGTGGCCAGACTCAGATCAAATACCAAGATCTCGTTAAACGTGTTATCTTGAAATAACCGCGAACACTGACCAGGGCCAGGCCCACCTCTCTCCTAGGTGGTCTCAACCTGCCCTTGTCGCTTCGCCACAAAGATCCACATAGAGGGCCGTTGGGACAAAGGTCCTTTCAGCCCCCAATCCTTGAATCACTCGCGGGTGCTCCACAAGCTGACCCGTCTTTAGTCACCACATGTATCATGTATAAAGTATATAGTATATACCCGTGATCACCTCCCGAGTGATCACGGCCCGATAGTATAGCATGGCAGACGGACAAGAATGTAGGGCCACTGATGATAAACTAGCATCCTATACTAAGCATTAGGATTGCAGGTAAAGGTAACAACAGTAGTAGCAAGGACAGGCTATGCATCAGGATAGGATTAACGGAAAGCAGTAACATGCTACACTACTCTAATGCAAGCAATAGAGAGAAGAGTAGGCGATATCTGGTGATCAAGGGGGGGGGCTTGCCTGGTTGCTCTGGCAAGAGAGAGGAGTCGTCAACACCGTAGTCGTACTGGGTAGCAGCGGCGTCGGTCTCGATGTCTAGCGAGAGAAGAGGGGGAAGAAACAATATATATAATGCAAACAAATGCATGACGATGCATGACATGACAAAGAGTGATGCTAGGTGTGCCCTAACGCGGTACGAGGTGGTATCGGTGAAGGGGGAAAACATCCGGGAAAGTATTCCCGGTGTTTTGCGATTTCGGACAGATGAACCGGAGGGGGAAAGTTTCGAGTTCGATAGGTTAGGGATGCGTGGCGGACGAACGGGCTACGTATCCGGGTTCGTCTCATCGTTCTGAGCAACTTTCAAGTTGAAAATAATTTAATCTGAGTTAGGGATTAAAAGATATGATTTTCTAAAGATTTTATTAATATTTGGAATTTAATTAATTATGTAATTTAATTCGAAAATGTATTTATGACATCAGCATGATGTTATGCTGACGTCAGCAGTCAACAGTGGTTGACTGGTCAACCTGACCAGTGGGTTCCACTGGTAAGTGACACATTTTAATTAAACAATTCAATTAACCTAATTAGTATTAATTAGGGGGTGGGCCCCACTGTCATACTCTGTTAGTTAATTAACATTAGTTAATTAGGTTAATTAGTCATTAGGTTAATTAATCTTAATTAGTTAATTTAATCAGAATTAATTAAGTTAATTAATTAGCTAAATATTTTTATATTTAACTATTTATTTATATATATATTTAATTCCTTTTTTATATAACGTTCTGGGCTGCGGGCCCCGGCTGTCATTGGCCAGGGGCCATAGTGGGCGCTGGTCAGCGGTTCTGGGCGCGGGCGCCGGGTCGCCTGGACTCGGGCATGCGCGGGCGCGCCGGCAGCCACGGCGCACGGCCAGCCTACCGGAGAGACGAACGGGAGGGCGGCGGCTATGCGGGCAAATGCCGCGGGCGCGTGGACGCAGCAAGCAGAAGCGGCAAGCGGCAGCAGGCGGGCGAGCCGCGGCAGTGGTGGGGCTTGCGAGGCAGCGGGATGCAGGGGAGGCGAGGCGCAGCGATGCGGGGGGGGGGGACGAGGCGATGGCGCGGCGAGCGGTCGGCGCAGGCGGGGCACGTCGGGGCGGGGCGACGGGCGCGGCCAGGCGGAGCGGCGCGCGGCCAGGGCGCGGCCCGTCCGCGGTGAGCGTGCGCGAGGGGGTTGCGGGCGAGCGCACGGGAGCGGAGTGTCCGCGGCGACCGCTACCAGCGTGGTGCGGGGAAGAGGAGAAGATGGGGGCCTCACTGGGGGTTCGTAGGGACGGGGCAGTGGGCTCGGGGAGGAGGACGACGAAGGCGCGGCGTCCGGGTCGCCAGCGACGAGTGCGGCAAGGCGACGGGGTCGATGGCGCTGCGTAGGAATGGCGGCCTCGGCACGGGACGAGGAGGGGGCCGAGGCATGCTGGGCGATGGCGGCGTCGGCGGAGACTCCAGGCAGCGGTGGTCGGCGGCGGGGTCTCCGGGCAGCGGTGGGATCGAGGCGGTGAGCGCTGGGGCGCTCCCGATCCAGAGCGCGCGGGGGGTGGGGGGGTCGCTGCTTTGATCCAGAAGCGGGGCGGGGAGAGGGAGGAGTGGGAGAGAGTGGGGTGGTTAGGGTTTCTGGGAAGTGGGGGTAGGTGTAGTGGGGGGTGTTGGGCCGGTCTGGTGGGGTGGCCGACAGGGCCGGCTGGGCCGAAGCCTAGTGGGGGAAGCAGGGTTTCTTTTTTTGTTCTTTTGTTTTCTGTTTTTTTGTATTTTCTTTTCTGTTTTAGTTCATTTTAAAATACTTAGACATTTTATAAAAATGTGTTTGTTACACCATATTTACTTATGCAAAATATGGCACCTCCCGAACACTTTTTTTTAGCTTTTGAAAAGTTTGACGTCTGACATTTATTTAAACTTTTGAATTTGAAAAGTTTTTGATCCAATGCGAGATTAGCAAAAGTAACCGGGGTGACGTGGCACCGTTAACGTGATATTACTGTAGCATGATTATGCGGGCGTCACAATTCTCCTCCACTACAAGAAATCTCGTCCCGAGATTTAAGAGGTAGAGTAAGGAGGAAAAGTCTGTTTACGAAATTCTAACGAGTCTTCTCGGTCTTGGTTGCTCTTCTCGAAGTGGCCGATCCATTACGTTGATGTCTCCATTTCTCTGCTTCATGTCATCATGATGAAGTCGGCATCCTTTCTTCGGAAACTCCATTGTACTTACGAAAGAATAAAGGGGGACTATTCGGGGAGAACGGACCTCGGCAAGGTTGACTACCTGGTCAATAACATCCGGGAAGGTGGCGGAAAGTAACTCTCGAATTGAAACTTAAGAAGATATCGAGAGTAGAGTAATGAGGTATCATGGGAAGTTACGAGCGGGCAGGCAACCGTTCGGTGCCTGAAACAGGGCGTGAAAGGGGCTCAAAGCAACGAGATTGAATATTGCGTCTGTTACCAGAATAGATCACTAGGACGGTGGCCCGTGAATTACATACGAGGCCATGCGTGAGGAATAACTTTGGGTATAGGGGGTGTACAGGAGAGTCAGGTTTCGATCCTGTGGAACTGTGGGTTATGGGCCCACCTTGTGGGTTAAAAGTAGGAAGGGTGGTGACATCTTGCGCGATCATGTAAGCAAGGCATGCCGGAGGATAGCCTGTCAGTTATGTCGGCAACAACATCGGTACCAAGGGCGAGGGACAAAGAGAACCATTCTCCTGCTCGTTGAACGAGGCGGACCAATAGGCAAAGTTCTCATCCATCGGTGGTTACCGAAATGTCATCAACTATAGTAATAGGGTCTTGCTGACAGAATTGTACACTGAGGTGTTTACATAAGCAGAAGAATACTACTGCTTATATAATATAGATCACAAGTAGGGTTAAGCAATCCAATGGAAAGGAAAGGTGATTACCAGATTTAATCAGAACCATGGAAAGAAAAATGTGTTTAAACACATAATTCAGGGGTATATCCTTCCCAAGGACAAGCAGAGCATGATATTCATGACAGGATATAATGTAGAAAACCCTTTAGGTAAGGGGAGAGAAATTTCATGACATTACCCATGCAACGGTGTTTGGATAATTGAGCAAGTAACATTTAGCATTGGGCTTCAATTGTTCTTGTTGAAAATCCGAGCACCACAGACATGCTTCGAGATAGCATTGACATGGTCTTCAAGCAAAGGTCAGACTTTGGATACACAAAGGATCCATCAAGATAGACTTATTAAACAAGGCATTCAATTTCCTCATGGAAAAATGGTTAACCTTGTTAAAAAGGAAACTATAACAATAGGCCCTTCGGCCAGGTGTGCTAGGCATGACATCACCTCACCGGGTCATATAAAGACCAATGTTATAACTCTTGGAAAAAAATGTTCCAACCATCATATCTGACCGAGATTCAGATCTGATCGGTGTTAGGATACCTCAGACTCAGGATGCCTGAGAAGAAAAGGTGCAACACAAGTTGACGAGATGTCAATGTAAGATTCTCGGCAAATGAACTATGGGAGCGAGTTCCAAAACAAGAGTTTATCACTAAACCAAGGAGAGGATGAGGAGGTGGATGATGGTCTTAGCGACAATTCATCAAGATTTCCAACAAGATGGATTTCCACAATTATGTGAACAAGGAGATAACATTTGTCAGATCAAATGGTATAATGATGTATGCTCGAGGAAAACATACACCATTAAACATTGGTTCAAGGCGCACCCAAAATATGGGCTTTAGATGGCATGATCAATGTTAGGATGGTGATCCAATAACCAAAAGACTTAGTATGAAACTATCGAACATTCACTTCAAAGCAATAAGGTTGCTAGAAGTTTTGAATTCACACATCATAGTTCATTTGTCGGTATCCCGGTTAGGAACAACACGAGGACCAAGAAGGAATGGTGATGGTGATAAGTATTACTTGTATCAAGAATTCTCAAGAGGTGGTGAAATTCACATGACATCCTTGAAAAAAATGGTAATACTCGAAGGTAGAACTTATTACAAGCTGGATAGCAAGTTCCATCCATAACATGAATAAGTTTGTGACGGAAGGAAGGTAAGGATGTTGTCGATGGTAACTCATATTACCAAGGGGTGAGGGTGGTACTTATCATCATGAATTCAATTGGTATTCTGGAAAGATTTAAAATGTTGATGATGATCACGACAAATTTTGTTGAGAGGCTCCACGAAGAAGTAACCAAACATCGACTACAACAAGTAAAAGGACTGATGCAACATAAGATTATTGGAACCACGGATA
Source organism: Triticum urartu (assembly GCF_003073215.2). Lineage (NCBI taxonomy): Eukaryota > Viridiplantae > Streptophyta > Magnoliopsida > Poales > Poaceae > Triticum > Triticum urartu. The sequence continues at coordinate 386,783,393 of NC_053022.1, read as the reverse complement.
CGACACCAACTCAGAATCAAGCTTGTGGTTTGATGTGAAACGATAAGATGAGGAAGATCGATGTAAGGTTAGCTCATCGTCAAAAATTGTGCTTCGAGAAGAAGGACCGGTTAGCACAGTTAAAATTAGCACGATACTGATATAGCCGATCAGGCTAGAAATGACGTGATCGAGTACAAACTCGTAAGTAAAGAAGATTACTAATAGTTGTTTAATCACGATGCAGACTCAATTCAGTTACCGATGTCCTTGAGTGTTTAATAACTAAGGGCCCGTGAAAAATTGGAATCAGTGAGAATGTAGCACTTGATGGAGAACTCATAAGAAGTTATGTAGTACCGTGGTATTCTTGAGATACCAGAGTGTAATGCTCGGCGGTAGATCAAAGTAAAGGTTGGACAGGTGCAATGATCTACAGAAGACAAGTACTTCAACTTGTCCGAGAAATGGTTTTTAAAAGGAGAACATGGCCGGAACAACGATTGCAAAATGCCAAATCCCAGATATAAGATAAACTTATACCAAAGGAATAATTAATTTAAGAGAAGCTTTAATGATAAGATCTACATCGTGTCCATGGGCATGAACACAAAGTTCAAGGTCGACTCCCACTTCTTCAATGTATAACCCTTCATTCACTGCTCGTATTTCGAAAATGACATTAGTTGTTGAAAGTTTTTTTTACCTGGTGCAATACCAGATAAGTATGACCCGTGAAATCTTTCGGGTTTACACGGATTAGGGAAGGCGTAGGTTCAACCCATCAGGGCATCTTAGGAACATATACCACAAACTTAGGAGTAAATAATACAAGCTCGAAAGTAGAACATTGTTCAAAAGCAGATGATACAATTTACCAAAGGCATTATGTATCCGAGGGAAGGCTCACAAGGTTATTGAATATGAAGGACGCTGTCAGATAAAAATCCATTTAAGGATCTGCCGGTCCATAACAGAGCTGATGTGAGCATCAGCACACAACCAGAGGAAGTAACAATGCAAAGGCATTGGATTATAGAAACAACTGACTAATCCAGAGCTCAAATGCAAAGGAATTATGATTTTCAAATCAAGGGATCAGAAGCGATGTTCTGATTAGGGATGGATAAGTTGAATAGCCTTAGGGGTACAATCAACGGCAATTCGATTGGTTGAGAACCAACTCATGTTTAAAATGACGTCTGAGCCGGAAAGATAATATAAAAGGATCAACTGATGATTGCGTGCATTCGCACTCATGTTGAATCAATAGGATCAAAATGACGGTGCCTAAGGATACTAACGAATATTGCCAGACATATGGAAAGCATCCATAATGCAAGCATACAAGTATTGCGGAGCAATAAGCTACTAAGGATTTTTTTGAAGGATCAAATAGTATTTTGTAGACCATTGTGAAACACATGAACAACTAGGGGATGAGCGGATACTCGATAAGGGTGAGAAATTATCCGCGGGGGTATTCATGTGGCAAGAACTGCAAGGCAGTAGGCACAAAATATTCTCGGAACAATAGAGGGGATTTCAGGGTATCTTGTAATAACAAGATCAACTGGGGATAAAAGTAAGGACGGCAAGTGTATGTATTTATCCATAGGGATATTTCGGTGGTAGGAAATTGCAAAGCAACGGGCACAAAGTCTCAAAAGAGTATCGGAGAGTAACTTCAAAATCTTCTAGTGCGGCCGGCGATCATCTGGACTGAAGGGGCACTCCGGGAGAAAGTGTTTTCGAGAACCTAAAGTTAGATTTTTAGAAAATCATTTAACCCGAATAGAAGAGAGATTAGAATCCCAGAGTATAGACGAGGAATAAAAGATCCTAATAGCACCCAATGGCGACATGGGCCCATGGGCCACACAACCATGTTAGTAAAAGTTTTTGCAATGTCTAGACTCGACTTCGGCCAAGGAGTGTGGAAGGGGGATTCCTACAGGCAGTCGACTCTGATACCAACTTGTGACGCCCCCAATTCAATCGTACAGTAATCATACACGCAAATGTGTACGATCAAGATCAGGGACTCACGGGAAGATATCACAACACAACTCTACAAATAAAATAAGTCATACAAGCATCATATTACAAGCCAGGGGCCTCGAGGGCTCGAATACAAGAGCTCGATCATAGATGAGTCAGCGGAAGCAACAATATCTGAGTACAGACATAAGTTAAACAAGTTTGCCTTAAGAAGGCTAGCACAAACTGGGATACAGATCGAAAGAGGCGCAGGCCTCCTGCCTGGGATCCTCCTAAACTACTCCTGGTCGCCGTCAGCGGGCTGCACGTAGTAGTAGGCACCTCCAGTGTAGTAGGGGTCGTCGTTGATGGTGGCATCTGGCTCCTGGACTCCATTGTCTGGTTGCAACAATCGGGTATAGAAAGGGGGAAAAGAGGGAGCAAAGCAATCGTGAGTACTCATCCAAAGTACTCGCAAGCAAGGAGCTACACTACATATGTATGCATTGGTATCAAATGGAATAAGGGTATCATATGTGGACTGAACTGTAGAATGCCGAAATAAGAGGGGGATATCCAGTCCTATCGAAGACTATGCTTCTGGTAACCTCCATCTTGCAGCAGGAGAAGAGAGTAGATGGTAAGTTCACCAAGTAGCATCGCATAGCATAATCCTAACCGATGACCCTCCCCTCGTCGCCCTGTGAGAGAGCAATCACCGGTTGTATCTGGCACTTGGAAGGGTGTGTTTTATTAAGTATCAGGTTCTAGTTGTCATAAGGTCAAGGTAAAACTCCGGGTCGTCCTTTTACCGAGGGACACGGCTATTCGAATAGATCAACTTCCCTGCAGGGGTGCACCACATTTCCCAACACGCTCGATCCCATTTGGCCGGACACACTTTCCTGGGTCATGCCCGACCTCGGAAGTGAAGGAAATATGCCCTAGAGGCAATAATAAAGTTATTATTTATTTCCTTATATCATGATAAATGTTTATTATTCATGCTAGAATTGTATTAACCGGAAACATAATACATGTGTGAATACATAGACAAACAGAGTGTCACTAGTATGCCTCTACTTGACTAGCTCGTTAATCGAAGATGGTTATGTTTCCTAACCATGAACAAAAGAGTTGTTATTTGATTAACGGGATCACATCATTAGAAGAATGATGTGATTGACATGACCCATTCAATTAGCTTAGCACCCGATTGTTTAGTATGTTGCTATTGCTTTCTTCATGACTTATACATGTTCCTATAACTATGAGATTATGCAACTCCCGTTTGCCGGAGGAACACTTTGTGTGCTACCAAACGTCACAACGTAACTGGGTGATTATAAAGGAGCTCTACATGTGTCTCCAAAGGTACATGTTGGGTTGGCGTATTTCGAGATTAGGATTTGTCACTCCAATTGTCGGAGAGGTATCTCTGGGCCCTCTCGGTAATGCACATCACATAAGCCTTGCAAGCATTGCAACTAATGAGTTAGTTGTGAAATGATGTATTATGGAACGTGTTGGAAATATGCCCTAGAGGCAATAATAAATTAGTTATTATTATATTTCCTTGTTCATGATAATCGTTTATTATCCATGCTAGAATTGTATTGATAGGAAACTCAGATACATGTGTGGATACATAGACAACACCATGTCCCTAGTAAGCCTCTAGTTGACTAGCTCATTGATCAATAGATGGTTACGGTTTCCTGACCATGGACATTGGATGTCATTGATAACGGGATCACATCATTAGGAGAATGATGTGATGGACAAAGACCCAATCCTAAGCCTAGCACAAGATCATGTAGTTCGTATGCTAAAGCTTTTATAATGTCAAGTATCGTTTCCTTAGACCATGAGATTGTGCAACTCCCGGATACCGCAGGAGTGCTTTGGGTGTGCCAAACGTCACAACGTAACTGGGTGGCTATAAAGGTACACTACAGGTATCTCCGAAAGTGTCTGTTGGGTTGGCATGAATCGAGACTGGGATTTGTCACTCCGTGTAAACGGAGAGATATCTCTGGGCCCACTCGGTAGGACATCATCATAATGTGCACAATGTGATCAAGGAGTTGATCACGGGATGATGTGTTATGAAATGAGTAAAGAGACTTGCCGGTAACGAGATTGAACAAGGTATCGGGATACCGACGATCGAATCTCGGGCAAGTATCGTACCGCTAGACAAAGGGAATTGTATACGGGATTGATTAAGTCCTTGACATCGTGCTTCATCCGATGAGATCATCGTGGAACATGTGGGAGCCAACATGGGTATCCAGATCCCGCTGTTGGTTATTAACCGGAGAGTCATCTCGGTCATGTCTGCATGTCTCCCGAACCCGTAGGGTCTACACACTTAAGGTTCGGTGACGCTAGGGTTTATAGAGATATTAGTATGCGGTAACCCGAAAGTTGTTCGGAGTCCCGGATGAGATCCCGGACGTCACGAGGAGTTTCCGGAATGGTCCGGAGGTAAAGATTTATATATGGGAAGTCTTGTTTTGGTCGTCGGAAAAGTTTCGCGCATTATCGGTATTGTACCGGGAGTGCCGAAAGGGGTCCGGGGGTCCACCAAGGGGGTCCACCTGCCCCGGGGGCCACATGGGCTGTAGGGGTGTGCGCCTTGGCCTATATGGGCCAAGGGCACCAGCCCCAAGAGGCCCATGCGCCAAGAGATAAGGGAAAGAAAGAGTCCTAAAGGGGGAAGGCACCTCCTAGGTGCCTTGGGGAGGATGGACTCCTCCCTGGCCGCACCCTTCCTTGGAGGAAGGGACAAGGCTGCGCCCCCCCTCTCCCTTGGCCCTATATATAGTGGGGGGAAGGGAGGGCAGCCGCACCTAAGCCCTGGCGCCTCCCTCTCCCTCCCATGACACATCTCCCTCCTCCCGCAGCGCTTGGCGAAGCCCTGTTGGAATCCCGCTACTTCCACCACCACGCCGTCGTGCTGCTGGATCTCCATCAACCTCTCCTCCCCCCTTGCTGGATCAAGAAGGAGGAGACGTCGCTGCTCCGTACATGTGTTGAACGCGGAGGTGCCGTCCGTTCGGCGCTAGGATCATCGGTGATTTGGATCACGACGAGTACGACTCCATCAACCCCGTTCTCTTGAACGCTTCCGCGCGCGATCTACAAGGGTATGTAGATCCACTCCTCCCTTGTTGCTAGATGACTCCATAGATAGATCTTGGTGACACGTAGGAAAATTTTGAATTTATGCTACGTTCCCCAACAGTGGCATCATGAGCTAGGTTTATGCGTAGTTTCTATGCAGGAGTAGAACACAAAGTAGTTGTGGGCGTTGATTTTGTTCAATATGCTTACCGTTACTAGTCCAATCTTGATTCGGTGGCATTGTGGGATGAAGCGGCCCGGACCGACCTTACACGTACTCTTACGTGAGACTGGTTCCACCGACTGACATGCACTAGTTGCATAAGGTGGCTAGCGGGTGTCTGTCTCTCCCACTTTAGTCGGATCAGATTCGATGAAAAGGGTCCTTATGAAGGGTAAATAGCAATTGGCATATCACGTTGTGGTTTTTGCGTAGGTAAGAAACGTTCTTGCTAGAAACCCATAGCAGCCACGTAAAACATGCAAACAACAATTAGAGGACGTCTAACTTGTTTTTGCAGGGTATGCTATGTGATGTGTTATGGCCAAAAGGATGTGATGAATGATATATGTGATGGATGAGATTGATCATGTTCTTGTAATAGGAATCACGACTTGCATGTCGATGAGTATGACAACCAGCAGGAGCCATAGGAGTTGTCTTAATTTATTTATGACTTGCATGTCAACATAAACGTCATGTAATTACTTTACTTTATTGCTAAAGCGTTAGCCATAGTAGTAGAAGTAATAGTTGGCGAGCAACATCATGGAGACACGATGATGGAGATCATGATGATGGAGATCATGGTGTCATGCCGGTGACAAGATGATCATGGAGCCCCAAGATGGAGATCAAAGGAGCTATATGATATTGGCCATATCATGTCACTATTATTTGATTGCATGTGATGTTTATCATGTTTTTGCATCTTGTTTACTTAGAACGACGGTAGTAAATAAGATGATCCCTCATAATAATTTCAAGAAAGTGTTCCCCCTAACTGTGCACCGTTGCGACAGTTCGTTGTTTCGAAGCACCACGTGATGATCGGGTGTGATAGATTCTAACGTTCACATACAACGGGTGTAAGACAGATTTACACACGCGAAACACTTAGGTTGACGTGACGAGCCTAGCATGTACAGACATGGCCTCGGAACACAAGACACCGAAAGGTCGAGCATGAGTCGTATGGTAGATACGATCAACATGAAGATGTTCACCGATGATGACTAGTCCGTCTCACATGATGATCGGACACGGCCTAGTTGACTCGGATCATGTAATCACTTAGATGACTAGAGGGATGTCTATCTGAGTGGGAGTTCATAAGATGAACTTAATTATCCTGAACACAGTCAAAAGATCTTCGCAAATTATGTCGTACCTCGCGCTTCAGTTCTACTGTTTAGATATGTTCCTAGAGAAAATTTAGTTGAAAGATGATAGTAGCAATTATGCGGACTAGATCCGTAAACTGAGGATTGTCCTCATTGCTTCATAGAAGTCTTATGTCCTTAATGCACCGCTTAGTGTGCTAAACCTCGAACATCGTCTGTGGATGTTGCGAACATCTGACATACACATTTTGATAACTACGTGATAGTTCAGTTAAAACGGTTTAGAGTTGAGGCACCGAAGACGTTTTGAAATGTCGCGAAACATATGAGATGTTTTGAGGGCTGAAATTGGGATTTCAGGCTCGTGCCCACGTCAAGAGGTATGAGACCTCCGACAATTTTCTTAGCCTGCAAACTAAGGGAGAAAAGCTCAATTGTTGAGCTTGTGCTCAGATTGTCTGAGTACAACAATCATTTGAATCGAGTGTGAGTTGATCTTCCAGATGAGATACTGATGTTTCTCTGAAGTCATTACCACCAAGCTGCTAGAGCTTCATGATGAACTATAATATATCAGGGACATATATGATGATCCTTGAGATATTCGTGATGTTTGACACCACAAAAGTAGAAATCAAGAAGGAGCATCAATTGTTGATGGTTGGTGAAACCACTAGTTTCAAGAAGGGCAAGGGCAAGAAAGGGATACTTCATGAAACGGCAAATCAGCTGCTGCTCTAGTGAACAAACCCAAGGTTGAACCCAAACCCGAGACTAAGTGCTTCTCTAATAAGGGGAACAGCCACTGGAGCAGAATTACCCTAGATACTTGGTAGATGAGAAGGCTGGCAAGGTCGATAGAAGTATATTGGATATACATTGTGTTAATGTGTACTTTACTAGTACTCCTAGTAGCACCATGGTATTAGATACCGGTTCGGTTGCTAAATGTTAGTAAACTCGAAATAAAAGGCTGCGGAGTAAACGGAGACTAGCTAAAGGTGAGCTGGCAATATGTGTTGGAAGTTTTTCCAAGCTTGATGTGATCAAGCATCGCACGCTCCCTCTACCATCGAGATTGGTGTTTGAGTTGAGCATAGACATGATTGGATTATGTCTATCACGATACGGTTATTCATTTAAGGAGAGTAATGGTTACTCTGTTTATTTGAATAATACCTTCAATGGTCTTACGCCTAAAATGAATGGTTTATTGAATCTCGATCGTAGTGATACACATGTTCATGCCAAAAGATAGTAATGATAGTACCACCTACTTGTGGCACTTGAAGGAAATATGCCCTAGAGGCAATAATGAAGTTATTATTTATTTCCTTATAATCATGATAAATGTTTATTATTCATGCTAGAATTGTATTAACCGGAAACATAATACATGTGTGAATACATAGACAAAACAAAGTGTCACTAGTATGCCTCTACTTGACTAGCTCGTTAATCAAAGATGGTCATGTTTCCTAACCATGAACAATGAGTTGTTATTTGATTAACGAGGTCACATCATTAGTTGAATGATCTGATTGACATGACCCATTCCATTAGCTTAGCACCGGATCGTTTAGTATGTTGCTATTGCTTTCTTCATGACTTATACATGTTCCTATAACTATGAGATTATGCAACTCCCGTTTGCCGGAGGAACACTTTGGATGCTACCAAATGTCACAACATAACTGGGTGATTATAAAGGAGCATTACAGGTGTCTCCAAGGTAGATGTTGGGTTGGCGTATTTCGAGATTAGGTTTTGTCACTCCGATTGTCGGAGAGGTATCTCTGGGCCCTCTCGGTAATGCACATCACTTAAGCCTTGCAAGCATTGCAACTAAATGAGTTAGTTGCGGGATGATGTATTACAGAACGAGTAAAGAGACTTGCCGGTAATGAGATTGAACTAGGTATTGGAATACCGACGATCGAATCTCGGGCAAGTAACATACCGATGACAAAGGGAACAACTTATGTTGTTATGCGGTCTGACCGATAAAGATCTTCGTAGAATATGTAGGAGCCAATATGGGCATCCAGGTCCCGCTATTGGTTATTGACCGGAGACGTGTCTCGGTCATGTCTACATTGTTCTCGAACCCGTAGGGTCCGCACGCTTAAGGTTACGATGACAGTTATATTATGAGTTTATGCATTTTGATGTACCGAAGGTTGTTCGGAGTCCCGGATGTGATCACGGGCATGACGAGGAGTCTCGAAATGGTCGAGACATAAAGATTGATATATTGGAAGCCTATGTTTGGATATCGGAAGTGTTCCGGGTTGAAATCGGGATTTTACCGGAGTACCGGGAAGGTTACCGGAACCCCCCGGGAGCTAAATGGGCCATGATGGGCCTTAGTGGAAAAGCGAAGAGGCAGCCCTACATGGGCTGTGTGCCTCCCCCTTCCCCTAGTCCTATTAGGACTAGGAGAGGTGGCCGGCCCCCTCTCTCTCTTTTCCCCCTCCGCGAATCCTATTCCAACTAGGATTGGGGGGGGGGGGAATCCTACTCCCAGAGGGAGTAGGACTCTCCTGGCGCGCCTCCTATGGCCGGCCAGCCTCCCCCCTCTAGTCCTTTATATACTGAGGCAGAGGCACCCCAGAAAGACACAAGTTGATCCACGTGATCTATTCCTTAGCCGAGTGCGGTGCCCCCTGCCACCATATTCCTTGATAATACTGTAGCGGAGTTTAGGCGAAGCCCTGCTGCTGTAGTGCATCAAGATCGTCACCACGCCGTCGTGCTGACGGAACTCTTCCCCGACACTTTGCTGGATCGGAGTCCGGGGATCGTCATCGAGCTGAACGTGTGCTCGAACTCGGAGGTGCCGTAGTTTCGGTGCTTGATCGGTTGGATCGTGAAGACGTACGACTACTTCCTCTACGTTGTGTCAGCGCTTCCGCAGTTGGTCTGCGTTGGGTACGTAGACAACACTCTCCCCTCTCGTTGCTATGCATCACATGATCTTGCGTGTGCGTAGGAATTTTTTTGAAATTACTACGAAACCCAACAGTGGTATCCGAGCCTAGGTTTTTTATGTTGATGTTATATGCACGAGTAGAAAACAAGTGAGTTGTGGGCGATATAAGTCATACTGCCTACCAGCATGTCATACTTTGGTTTGGCGGCATTGTTGGACGAGACGACCCGGACCAACATTATGCGTACGCTTACGCGAGACCGGTTCCCCCGACGTGCTTTGCACATAGGTGGCTTGCGGGCGACTGTCTCTCCAACTTTAGTTGAACCAAGTATGGCTACGCCCGGTCCTTGCGAAGGTTAAAACGGAGTCTATTTGAGAAACTATCGTTGTGGTTTTGATGCGTAGGTGAGATTGGTTCTTGCTTAAGCCCGTAGCAGCCACGTAAAACTTGCAACAACAAAGTAGAGGACGTCTAACTTGTTTTTGCAGGGCATGTTGTGATGTGATATGGTCAAGACATGATGCTGAATTTTATTGTATGAGATGATCATGTTTTGTAACCGAGTTATCGGCAACTGGCAGGAGCCATATGGTTGTCGCTTTATTGTATGCAATGAAATCGCGATGTAATGCTTTACTTTATTACTAAGCGGTAGTGATAGTCGTGGAAAGCATAAGCTTGGCGAGACGACAACGATGCTATGATGGAGATCAAGGTGTCACGCCGGTGACGATGGTGATCACGACGGTGCTTCGGAGATGGAGATCACAAGCACAAGATGATGATGGCCATATCATATCACTTATATTGATTGCATGTGATGTTTATCCTTTTATGCATCTTATCTTGCTTTGATTGACGGTAGCATTATAAGATGATCTCTCACCAAATTATCAAGAAGTGTTCTCCCTAAGTATGCACCGTTGCGAAAGTTCTTCGTGCTGAGACACCACGTGATGATCGGGTGTGATAGGTTCTACGTTCAAATACAACGGGTGCAAAACAGTTGCACACGCGGAATACTCAGGTTATACTTGACGAGCCAAGCATATACAGATATGGCCTCGGAACACGGAGACCGAAAGGTCGAGCGTGAATCATATAGTAGATATGATCAACATAACGATGTTCACCATTGAAAACTACTCCATCTCACGTGATGATCGATTATGGTTTAGTTGATTTGGATCACGTAATCACTTAGAGGATTAGAGGGATGTCTATCTAAGTGGGAGTTCTTTAACTTGATTAACTGAACTTAAATTTATCATGAAACTTAGTACCTGATTAGTATCTTGCTTGTTTATGTTTGATTGTAGATAGATGGCTCATGCTGTTGTTCCGTTGAATTTTAATGCGTTCCTTGAGAAAGCAAAGTTGAAAGATGATGGTAGCAATTACACGGACTGGGTCCGTAGCTTGAGGATTATCCTCATTGCTGAACAGAAGAATTACGTCCTGGAAGCACCGCTGAGTGCCAGGCCTGCTGCAGGAGCGACGCCAGATGTTATGAACGTCTGGCAGAGCAAAGCTGATGACTACCCGATAGTTCAGTGTGCCATGCTTTACGGCTTAGAATCGGGACTTCAACGACGTTTTGAACGTCATGGAGCATATGAGATGTTTCAGGAGTTGAAGTTAATATTTCAAGCAAATGCCCGGATTGAGAGATATGAAGTCTCCAATAAGTTCTATAGCTGCAAGATGGAGGAGAACAGTTCTGTCAGTGAGCATATACTCAAAATGTCTGGGTATAATAATCACTTGATTCAATTGGGAGTTAATCTTCCAGATGATAGCGTCATTGACAGAATTCTTCAATCACTGCCACCAAGCTACAAGAGCTTCGTGATGAACTATAATATGCAAGGGATGAACAAGACTATTCCCGAGCTCTTCGCGATGCTGAAAGCTGCGGAGGTAGAAATCAAGAAGGAGCATCAAGTGTTGATGGTCAACAAGACCACTAGTTTCAAGAAAAAAGGCAAAGGGAAGAAGAAGGGGAACTTCAAAAAGAGCGGCAAGCAAGTTGCTACTCAAGAGAAGAAACCCAAACCTGGACCTAAGCCTGAAACTGAGTGCTTCTATTGCAAGCAGACTGGTCACTGGAAGCGGAACTGCCCCAAGTATTTGGCGGATAAGAAGGATGGCAAGGTGAACAAAGGTATATGTGATATACATGTTATTGATGTGTACCTTACTAATGCTCGCAGTAGCACCTGGGTATTTGATACTGGTTCTGTTGCTAATATTTGCAACTCGAAACAGGGACTACGGATCAAGCGAAGATTGGTTAAGGACGAGGTGACGATACGCGTGGGAAACGGTTCCAAAGTCGATGTGATCGCAGTCGGCCCGCTACCTCTACATCTACCTTCGGGATTAGTATTAGACCTAAATAATTGTTATTTGGTGCCAGCGTTAAGCATGAACATTATATCTGGATCTTGTTTGATGCGAGACGGTTATTCATTTAAATCAGGGAATAATGGTTGTTCTATTTATATGAGTAATATCTTTTATGGTCATGCACCCTTGAAGAGTGGTCTATTCTTGTTGGATCTCGATAGTAGTAACACACATATTCATAATGTTGAAGCTAAAAGATGCAGAGTTGATAATGATAGTGCAATTTATTTATGGCACTGCCGTTTAGGTCATATCGGTGTAAAGCGCATGAAGAAACTCCATTCTGATGGACTTTTGGAGCCACTTGATTATGAATCACTTGGTACTTGCGAACCGTGCCTCATAGGCAAGATGACCAAAACGCCATTCTCCGGTACTATGGAGAGAGCAACAGATTTGTTGGAAATCATACATACAGATGTATGTGGTCCGATGAATATTGAGGCTCGTGGCGGATATCGTTATTTTCTCACCTTCACAGATGATTTAAGCAGATATGGGTATATCTACTTAATGAAACATAAGTCTGAAACATTTGAAAAGTTCAAAGAATTTCAGAGTGAAGTTGAAAATCATCGTAACAAGAAAATAAAGTTTCTACGATCTGATCGTGGAGGAGAATATTTGAGTTACGAGTTTGGTGTACATTTGAAAAATTGTGGAATAGTTTCGCAACTAACGCCACCCGGAACACCTCAGCATAATGGTGTGTCCGAACGTCGTAATCGTACTTTACTGGATATGGTGTGATCTATGATGTCTCTTACTGATTTACCGCTATCATTTTGGGGATACGCTCTAGAGACGGCCGCATTCACGTTAAATAGGGCACCATCAAAATCCGTTGAGACGACGCCTTATGAACTGTGGTTTGGCAAGAAACCAAAGTTGTCGTTTCTAAAAGTTTTGGGCTGCGATGCTTATGTGAAAAAGCTTCAACCTGATAAGCTCGAACCCAAATCGGAGAAATGTGTCTTCATAGGATATCCAAAGGAAACTATTGGATACACCTTCTATCACAGATCCGAAGGCAAGACTTTTGTTGCTAAATTCAGAAACTTTCTGGAGAAGGAGTTTCTCTCGAAAGAAGTGAGTGGGAGGAAAGTAGAACTTGACGAGGTAACTGTACCTGGTCCCTTATTGGAAAGTAGTACATCACAGAAAACTGTTTCTGCGACACCTACACCAGTCAGTGAGGAAGCTAATGATGATGATCATGAAACTTCAGAACAAGATACTACTGAACCTCGTAGATCAACCAGAGTAAGATCCACACCAGAGTGGTATGGTAATCCTGTTCTGGAAGTCATGTTATTAGATCATGATGAACCTACGAACTATGAAGAAGCGATGGTGAGCCCAGATTCCGCAAAGTGGCTTGAAGCCATGAAATCTGAGATGGGATCCATGTATGAGAACAAAGTGTGGACTTTGGTTGACTTGCCCGATGATCGGCAAGCAATTGAGAATAAATGGATCTTCAAGAAGAAGACTGACGCTGACGGTAATATTACTGTCTACAAAGCTCGACTTGTCGCAAAAGGTTTTCGGCAAGTTCAAGGGATTGACTACGATGAGACCTTCTCACCCGTAGCGATGCTTAAGTCTGTCCGAATCATGTTAGCAATTGCCGCATTTTATGATTATGAAATTTGGCAGATGGATGTCAAAACTGCATTCCTGAATGGATTTCTGGAACAAGAGTTGTATATGATGCAACCAGAAGGTTTTGTCGATCCAAAGGGAGCTAACAAAGTGTGCAAGCTCCAGCGATCCATTTATGGACTGGTGCAAGCCTCTCAGAGTTGGAATAAACGTTTTGATAGTGTGATCACAGCATTTGGTTTTATACAGACTTTTGGAGAAGCCTGTATTTACAAGAAAGTGAGTGGGAGCTCTGTAGCATTTCTGATATTATATGTGGATGACATATTGTTAATTGGAAATAATATAGAATTTCTGGATAGCATAAAGGGATACTTGAATAAGAGTTTTTCAATGAAAGACCTCGGTGAAGCTGCTTACATATTAGGCATTAAGATCTATAGAGATAGATCAAGACGCTTAATTGGACTTTCACAAACAACATACCTTGACAAAATTTTGAAGAAGTTCAAAATGGATCAAGCAAAGAAAGGATTCTTGCCTGTGTTACAAGGTGTGAAATTGAGTAAGACTCAATGCCCGACCACTGCAGAAGATAGAGAGAATATGAAAGATGTTCCCTATGCATCAGCAATAGGATCTATCATGTATGCAATGCTGTGTACCAGACCTGATGTGTGCCTTGCTATAAGTCTAGCAGGGAGGTACCAAAGTAATCCAGGAGTGGATCACTGGACAGCGGTCAAGAACATCCAGAAATACCTGAAAAGGACTAAGGATATGCTTCTCGTATATGGAGGTGACAAAGAGCTCGTCGTAAAAGGTTACGCTGATGCAAGCTTTGACACTGATCCGGATGATTCTAAATCGCAAACTGGATACGTGTTTACATTAAACGGTGGAGCTGTCAGTTGGTGCAGTTCTAAACAAAGCGTCGTAGCGGGATCTACATGTGAAGCGGAGTACATAGCTGCTTCGGAAGCAGCAAATGAAGGAGTCTGGATGAAGGAGTTCATATCCGATCTAGGTGTCATACCTAGTGCATCGGGTCCAATGAAAATCTTTTGTGACAATACTGGTGCAATTGCCTTGGCAAAGGAATCCAGATTTCACAAGAGAACCAAGCACATCAAGAGACGCTTCAATTCCATCCGGGATCTAGTCCAGGTGGGAGACATAGAGATTTGCAAGATACATACGGATCTGAATGTTGCAGACCCGTTGACTAAGCCTCTTCCACGAGCAAAACATGATCAACACCAAGGCTCCATGGGTGTTAGAATCATTACGGTGTAATCTAGATTATTGACTCTAGTGCAAGTGGGAGACTGAAGGAAATATGCCCTAGAGGCAATAATAAAGTTATTATTTATTTCCTTATAATCATGATAAATGTTTATTATTCATGCTAGAATTGTATTAACCGGAAACATAATACATGTGTGAATACATAGACAAAACAAAGTGTCACTAGTATGCCTCTACTTGACTAGCTCGTTAATCAAAGATGGTTATGTTTCCTAACCATGAACAATGAGTTGTTATTTGATTAACAAGGTCACATCATTAGTTGAATGATCTAATTGACATGACCCATTCCATTAGCTTAGCACCCGATCATTTAGTATGTTGCTATTGCTTTCTTCATGACTTATACATGTTCCTATAACTATGAGATTATGCAACTCCCGTTTGCCGGAGGAACACTTTGGGTGCTACCAAACGTCACAACGTAACTGGGTGATTATAAAGGAGCATTACAGGTGTCTCCAAAGGTAGATGTTGGGTTGGCGTATTTCGAGATTAGGTTTTGTCACTCCGATTGTCGGAGAGGTATCTCTGGGCCCTCTCGGTAATGCACATCACTTAAGCCTTGCAAGCATTGCAACTAAATGAGTTAGTTGCGGGATGATGTATTACAGAACGAGTAAAGAGACTTGCCGGTAACGAGATTGAACTAGGTATTGGAATACCGACGATCGAATCTCGGGCAAGTAACATACCGATGACAAAGGGAACAACGTATGTTGTTATGCGGTCTGACCGATAAAGATCTTCATAGAATATGTAGGAGCCAATATGGGCATCCAGGTCCCGCTATTTGTTATTGACCGGAGACGTGTCTCGGTCATGTCTACATTGTTCTCGAACCCGTAGGGTCCGCACGCTTAAGGTTACGACGACAGTTATATTATGAGTTTATGCATTTTGATGTACCGAAGGTTGTTCGGAGTCCCGGATGTGATCACGGGCATGACGAGGAGTCTCGAAATGGTCGAGACATAAAGATTGATATATTGGAAGCCTATGTTTGGATATCGGAAGTGTTCCGGGTGAAATCGGGATTTTACCGGAGTACCGGGAAGGTTACCGGAACCCCCCGGGAGCTAAATGGGCCATGATGGGCCTTAGTGGAAAAGCGAAGAGGCAGCCCTACATGGGCTGTGTGCCTCCCCCTTCCCCTAGTCCTATTAGGACTAGGAGAGGTGGCCGGCCCCCTCTCTCTCTTTTCCTCCTCCGCGAATCCTATTCCAACTAGGATTAGGGGGGGGGGAATCCTACTCCCAAAGGGAGTAGGACTCTCCTGGCGCGCCTCCTATGGCCGGCCAGCCTCCCCCCTCTAGTACTTTATATACTGAGGCAGAGGCACCCCAGAAAGACACAAGTTGATCCACGTGATCTATTCCTTAGCCGAGTGCGGTGCCCCCTGCCACCATATTCCTCGATAATACTGTAGCGGAGTTTAGGCGAAGCCCTGCTGCTGTAGTGCATCAAGATCGTCACCACGCCGTCGTGCTGACGGAACTCTTCCCCGACACTTTGCTGGATCGGAGTCCGGGGATCGTCATCGAGCTGAACGTGTGCTCGAACTCGGAGGTGCCGTAGTTTCGATGCTTGATCGGTTGGATCGTGAAGACGTACGACTACTTCCTCTACGTTGTGTCAGCGCTTCCGCAGTCGGTCTGCGTTGGGTACGTAGACAACACTCTCCCCTCTCGTTGCTATGCATCACATGATCTTGCGTGTGCGTAGGAATTTTTTTGAAATTACTACGAAACCCAACAGCACTGCCACGTAAGTCATATCGGTATAAAACGCATGAAGAAGCTCCATGTTGATGGATCTTTGGGCTCACTCGTTTTTGAAAAGTTTGAGGCATGCGAACCATGTCTATTGGTGTATATGCATGAAGAAACTCCATGCAAATGGACCGTTTGGACTCACTTGATTTTGAATCACTTGAGACATGCAAATCATACCACATGGGCAAGATGACTGAAAGCCTCGTTTTCAGTAAAATGGAACTAGAAAGCAATTTGTTGGAAGTAATACATTTTGATGTGTGCAGTCCAATGAGTGCTGAGGCATGTAGTGGATATTGTTATGTTCTTACTTCACAGATGATTTGAGTAGATGTTGAGTATATTTACTTGATGAATCACGAGTCTGAATTATTGAAAGGTTCAAGTAATTTCAGGGTGAAGTTGAAAGATCGTCGTGACAAGAGGATAAAATGTCTATGATATGATCGTAGAGATGAATATCTGAATTACGAGTTTGGCACAGAATTAAGACATTGTGGAAATTGTTTCACAACCAATACAGCCAGGAACACCATGGTGTGATGGTGTGTCCGTACATCATAACTGCACCCTATTGGATATGATGCATACCATGATGTCTCTTATTGAATTACCACGATGGTTTATGGGTTAGGCATTAGAGACAACCACATTCACTTTAAAAGGGGCACCACGTAATTCCGATGAGATGACACCGTATGAACTATGGTTTAGAGAAACCTAAGCTATCATTTCTTAAAATTTGGGGGCTGCGACGCTTATGTGAAAAAGTTTCAGGCTGATAAGCTCGAACCCAAAGCGGATAAATGCATCTTCATAGGACACCCAAAACAGTTGGGTATACCTCCTGTCTCAGAACCGAAAGCAATAAGGGATTGTTTCTAGAATCGGGTCCTTTCTCGAGGAAAAGTTCCTCTCGAAAGAATTGAGTGGGAGGATGGTGGAGACTTGATGAGGTTATTGAACCGTCTCTTCAACTAGTGTGTGGCAGGGCACAGGAAGTTGTTCCTGTGGCACCTACAACAATTGAAGTGGAAGCTTATGATAGTGATCATGAAACTTCAGATCAAGTCACTACCAAACCTCGTGGGATGACAAGGATGCGTACTACATCAGAGTGGTACGTAATCCTGTCTTGGAAGTCATGTTGCTAGACAACAATGAACCTACGAGCTATGGAGAAGCGATGGTGGGCCCGGATTCCGATAAATGGCTCGAGGCCATAAAATCCGAGATAGGATCCATGTATGAAAACAAAGTATAGACTTTGGAAGAACTACTTGATGGTCGTAAGGCTGTTAGGTACATATGGATTTTAAAAGGAAGACGGACAATGATGGTAAGTATCACCATTAAGAGAGCTCGACTTGTCGTTAAGATGTTTTCCGACAAGTTCAAGGAGTTGACTACGATGAGACTTTCTCACTCGTAGCGATGCTAAGAGTCTGTTGGAATTATATTAGCAATTACTGCATTATTTATGAAATCTTGCAGATAGGATGTCAAAACATTGTTTCCTCGACGATTTTCTTGAGGAAAGGTTGTATGTGATACAACCGGAAGGTTTTGTCAATCCTGAAAGATGCTAATAAGTAGGCAAAACTCCAGCAATCCTTCTAAGGACTGGAGTAAGCATCTCGGAGTTGGAATGTATGATTTGATGAGATGATCAAAGATTTTGGGTGAATACAAAGTTTATGAGAAACTTGTATTTCCAAAGAAGTGAGTGGGAGCACTATAGAATTTCTGATGAGTATATGTTGTTGACATATTATGGATCAGAAATGACGTAGAATTTTTGGAAAGCATATAGGGTTATTTGGAAAGTGTTTTTCAATGGAAAGCCTGGATTAAGCTACTTGAACATTGAGCATCAAGATCTATAAGGATAGATCAAAACACTTAATGGTACTTTCAAATGAGCACATACCTTGACATGATCTTGAAGGTGTTCAAGATGGATCAGTCAAAGAGGGAGTTCTTGCCTGAGTTGTAAGGTATGAAGTTAAGACTTAAAGCTCGACCATGGCAGAAGAAAGAGAAAGGACGAATATCGTCCCCTATGCTTTTGTCATAGGCTCTATACGGTATGCCATGCTGAGTACCGCACCTGATGTGTGCCTTGCCACATATCTGGCAAGAGGGTACAAAGGTAATCTAGGAGTAGATCACCAGATAGCGGTCTAAATTATCCTTAGAGGAATAAGGATATGTTTCTCGATTATGGAGGTGATAAAGAGTTCGACGTAAAGAGTTACGTCGATGCAAGCTTAACACCTATCCGGATAGCTCTGAGTAGAGATACCGGATACCTATAATGGAGCAACAATTTAGAATAGCTCCAAGTAGAACAGTTATTTGAAATGGCTCCAAATATAGCTTAGTAGCTGCATCTACAAGATGACATAGAGATTTGCGAAGTACATACGGATCTGAAAGATTCAGACCCGTTGACTATAACATCTCTCACAAGCATAACAGAACTCATCGAGTGTTAATCACATGGTAATGTAAACTAGATTATTGACTCTAGTAAACTCTTTGGGTGTTAGTCACATGGGGATGTGACCTTGAGTGTTAATCACATATCGATGTGAACTGGATTATTGACTCTAGTGCAAGTGGGAGACTATTGGAAATATGCCCTAGAGGCAATAATAAATTAGTTATTATTATATTTCCTTGTTCATGATAATCGTTTATTATCCATGCTAGAATTGTATTGATAGGAAACTCAGATACATGTGTGGATACATAGACAACACCATGTCCCTAGTAAGCCTCTAGTTGACTAGCTCGTTGATCAATAGATGGTTACGGTTTCCTGACCATGGACATTGGATGTCATTGATAACGGGATCACATCATTAGGAGAATGATGTGATGGACAAAGACCCAATCCTAAGCCTAGCACAAGATCATGTAGTTCGTATGCTAAAGCTTTTCTAATGTCAAGTATCGTTTCCTTAGACCATGAGATTGTGCAACTCCCGGATACCGTAGGAGTGCTTTGGGTGTGCCAAACGTCACAACGTAACTGGGTGGCTATAAAGGTACACTACAGGTATCTCCGAAAGTGTCTGTTGGGTTGGCACGAATCGAGACTAGGATTTGTCACTCGTGTAAACGGAGAGGTATCTCTGGGCCCACTCGGTAGGACATCATCATAATGTGCACAATGTGATCAAGGAGTTGATCACGGGATGATGTGTTACGGAACGAGTAAAGAGACTTGCCGGTAACGAGATTGAACAAGGTATCGGGATACCGACGATCGAATCTCGGGCAAGTATCGTACCGCTAGACAAAGGGAATTGTATACGGGATTGATTAAGTCCTTGACATCGTGGTTCATCCGATGAGATCATCGTGGAACATGTGGGAGCCAACATGGGTATCCAGATCCCGCTGTTGGTTATTAACCGGAGAGTCATCTCGGTCATGTCTGCATGTCTCCCGAACCCGTAGGGTCTACACACTTAAGGTTCGGTGACGCTAGGGTTATAGAGATATTAGTATGCGGTAACCCGAAAGTTGTTCGGAGTCCCGGATGAGATCCCGGACGTCACGAGGAGTTCCGGAATGGTCCGGAGGTAAAGATTTATATATGGGAAGTCTTGTTTTGGTCGTCGGAAAAGTTTCGCGCATTATCGGTATTGTACCGGGAGTGCCGAAAGGGGTCCGGGGGTCCACCAAGGGGGTCCACCTGCCCCGGGGGCCACATGGGCTGTAGGGGTGTGCGCCTTGGCCTATATGGGCCAAGGGCACCAGCCCCAAGAGGCCCATGCGCCAAGAGATAAGGGAAAGAAAGAGTCCTAAAGGGGGAAGGCACCTCCTAGGTGCCTTGGGGAGGATGGACTCCTCCCTGGCCGCACCCTTCCTTGGAGGAAGGGCCAAGGCTGCGCCCCCCCTCTCCCTTGGCCCTATATATAGTGGGGGGAAGGGAGGGCAGCCGCACCTAAGCCCTGGCGCCTCCCTCTCCCTCCCATGACACATCTCCCTCCTCCCGCAGCGCTTGGCAAAGCCCTGTTGGAATCCCGCTACTTCCACCACCACGCCGTTGTGCTGCTGGATCTCCATCAACCTCTCCTCCCCCCTTGCTGGATCAAGAAGGAGGAGACGTCGCTGCTTCATACGTGTGTTGAACGCGGAGGTGCCGTCCGTTCGGCGCTAGGATCATCGGTGATTTGGATCACGATGAGTACGACTCCATCAACCCCGTTCTCTTGAACGCTTCCGCGCGCAATCTACAAGGGTATGTAGATCCACTCCTCCCTCGTTGCTAGATGACTCCATAGATAGATCTTGGTGACACGTAGGAAAATTTTGAATTTATGCTACGTTCCCCAACAGAACGAGTAAAGAGACTTGTTGGTAACGAGATTGAACTAGGTATTAAGATACCGACGATCGAATCTCGGGCAAGTAACATACCGATGACAAAGGGAACACCGTATGTTGTTATGAAGTCTGACCGATAAAGATCTTCATAGAATATGTGGGAGACAATATGAGCATCCAGGTTCCGCTATTGGTTATTGACCGGAGACGTGTCTCGGTCATGTCTACATTGTTCTCGAACCCGTAGGGTCCGCACGCTTAAGGTTTCGATGACAGTTTCATTATGAGTTTATATGTTTTGATGTACCGAAGGAGTTCGGAGTCCCGGATGAGATCGGGGACATGACGAGGAGTCTCAAAATGGTCGAGATGTAAAGATCGATATATTGGACGACTATATTCGGACATCGGAAAGGTTCCGAGTGATTCGGGTATTTTCGAAGGTACCGGGGAGTTACGGGAATACGAGGAAGAAGCAATGGGCCTTAGTGGAAAGGACCAGGAGGTGGCGCGCGCCCCTCCCAAGCCCAGTCCGAATTGGACAAGGGGTTTGGGGCGTGGCCCCTCTCTCCCTTCCTTCCCTTCTTCCCCCCTTTCCTCCCTTCTCCTAGTTGGACTAGGAAAGGAGGAAACCTACTCCAACTAGGAGTAGGAATCCTACTCCCCTGGCGCGCCCCTCCTAGGGCCGGCCTCCTCCCCCTTGCTCCTTTATATACGGGGGCAGGGGGCACCCCATGAACACACAAGTTGATCTTCATGATCGTTCTCTTAGCCGTGTGCGGTGCCCCCCTCCACCATAATCCTCGATAATATTGTAGCGGTTCTTAGGCGAAGCCCTGCGATAGTAGAACATCAAGATCGTCACCACGTCGTCGTGCTGACGGAACTCTTCCCCGACACTTTGCTGGATCGGAGTCCGGGGATCATCATCGAGCTGAACGTGTGCAAGAACTCGGAGGTGCCATAGTTTCGGTGCTGGATCGGTCGGGCCGTGAAGATGTACGACTACATCAATTGCGTTGTCATAATGCTTCCGCTGTCGGTCTACGAGGGTACGTAGAGAACACTCTCCCCTCTCATTGCTATGCATCACCATGATCTTGCGTGTGCGTAGGAATTTTTTTGAAATTACTATGTTTCTCAACATGAAGATCAACACGTCGCAGCCCTACCTAGGCACAACAGAGAGGTCAGCATGCTGGTCTAAATCCTATGGCGCAGGGGTCTGGGCCCATCGCCCATTGCACACCTGCACGTTGCGTGGGCGGCCGGAGAGCAGACCTAGCAACCTCCATTACAAAGGAAGTTGCGTTACGCGATCCAACCCGGCGCGCGCCGCTCAGTCGCTAACGTCACGAAGGCTTCGACTGATACCATGACGTCGAGTGTCCATAACTGTCCCCGCGTAGATGGTTAGTGTGTATAGGCCAGTGGCCAGACTCAGATCAAATACCAAGATCTCGTTAAACGTGTTATCTTGAAATAACCGCGAACGCCTACCAGGGCCAGGCCCACCTCTCTCCTAGGTGGTCTCAACCTGCCCTTGTCACTTCACCACAAAGATCCACACAGAGGGTCGTTGGGACAAAGGTCCTTTCAGCCCCCAATCCGTGAATCACTCGTGGGTGCTCCACAAGCCGACCCGTCTTTAGTCACCACATGTATCATGTATAAAGTATATAGTATATACCCGTGATCACCTCCCGAGTGATCACGGCCCGATAGTATAGCATGGCAGACAGACAAGAATGTAGGGCCACTGATGATAAACTAGCATCCTATACTAAGCATTAGGATTGCAGGTAAAGGTAACAACAGTAGTAGCAAGGACAGGCTATGCATCTGGATAGGATTAACGAAAAGCAGTAACATGCTACACTACTCTAATGCAAACAGTAGAGAGAAGAGTAGGCGATATCTGGTGATCAAGGGGGGGGGCTTGCCTGGTTGCTCTGGCAAGAGAGAGGGGTCGTCAACACCGTTGTCGTACTGGGTAGCAGCGGCGTCGGTCTCGATGTCTAGCGAGAGAAGAGGGGAAGAAACAATAAATATAATGCAAACAAATGCATGACGATGCATGACATGACAAAGCGTGATGCTAGGTGTGCCCTAACGCGGTACGAGGTGGTACCGGTGAAGGGCAAAACATCCGGGAAAGTATTTCTGGTGTTTTGCGTTTTCGGACAGATGAACCGGAGGGGGAAAGTTGCGAGTTTGATAGGTTAGGGATGCGTGGCGGACGAACGGGCTGTGTATCCAGGTTCGTCTCGTCGTTCTGAGCAACTTTCATGTTGAAAATAATTTAAACCGAGTTAGGGATTAAAAGATATGATTTTCTAAAGATTTTATTAATATTTGGAATTTAATTAATTATTTAATTTAATTCGAAAATGGATTTATGACATCAGCATGATGTCATGCTGACGTCAGCAGTCAACAGTGGTTGACTGGTCAACCTGACCAGTGGATCCCACTGGTCAGTGACACATTTTAATTAAACAATTCAATTAACCTAATTAGTATTAATTAGGGGGTGGGCCCCACTGTCATACTCTGTTAGTTAATTAACAGTAGTTAATTAGGTTAATTAGTCATTAAGTTAATTAATCTTAATTAGTTAATTTAATCAGAATTAATTAAGTTAATTAATTAGTTAAATATTTTTATATTTAACTATTTATTTATATATACATATTTTTTAATTCCTTTTTTATATAACGTTCTGGGCTGCGGGCTCCGGCTGTCATTGGCCAGGGGCCATAGCGGGCGCTGGTCAGCGGTTCTGGGCGCGGGCGCGCCGGTAGCCACGGCGCACGGCCAGCCTACCGGAGCGACGAACGGGAGGGCGGCGGCTATGCGGGCAAACGCCGCGGGCGCGTGGACGCAGCAAGCAGAAGCGGCCAGCGGCAGCAGGCGGCTGAGCCGTGGCAGTGGTGGGGCTTGCAAGGCAGCGGGATGCAGGGGAGGCGAGGCGCAGCGATGCGGGGGGGGGGGACGAGGCGATGGCGCGGCGAGCGGTCGGCGCAGGCGGGGCACGTCGGGGCGGGGCGACGGGCGCGGCCAGGCGGAGCGGCGCGCGGCCCGTCCGCGGTGAGCGTGCGCGAGGGGGTTGCGAGCGAGCGTATGGGAGCGGAGTGTCCGCGGCGACCGCTAGCAGCGTGGTGCGGGGAAGAGGAGAAGATGGGGGCATCACTGGGGGTTCGTAGGGACAGGGCAGTGGGCTTGGGGAAGAGGACGATGAAGGGGCGGCGTCCGGGTCGCCGGCGACGAGTGTGGCAAGGCGACGGGGTCGATTGCGCTGCGTAGGAATGGCGGCCTCGGCACGGGACGAGGAGGGGGCCGAGGCACGCTGGGCGATGGCGGCGTCGGCGGAGATTTCAGGCAAGGGGGTCTCCGGGCGGCGGCGGGATCGAGGCGGTGAGCGCTGGGGCGCTCCCGATCCAGAGCGCGCGGGGGGTGGGGGGGTCGCTGCTTTGATCCAGAAGCGGGGCGGGGAGAGGGAGGAGTGGGAGAGAGTGGGGTGGTTAGGGTTTCTGGGAAGTGGGGGTAGGTGTAGTGGGGGGTGTTGGGCCGGTCTGGTGGGGTGGCCGACAGGGCCGGCTGGGTCGAAGCCCAGTGGGGGAAGCGGCGTTTCTTTTTTTTTTGTTCTTTTGTTTTCTGTTTTTTTGTATTTTCTTTTCTGTTTTAATTCATTTTAAAATACTTAGACATTTTATAAAAATGTGTTTGTTACACCATATTTACTTATGCAAAATATGGCACCTCCCGAACACTTTGTTTTAGCTTTTGAAAAGTTTGACGTCTGACATTTATTTAAACTTTTGAATTTGAAAAGTTTTTGATTCAACGCGAGATTAGCAACAGTAACCGGGGTGACGTGACACCGTTAACGTGATATTACTATAGCATGATTATGCGGGCGTCACATTGAGATACCGACGATCAAATCTCGGGCAAGTAACATACCGATGACAAAGGGAACAACGTATGTTGTTGTGCGGTCTGGCCGATAAAAATCTTCGTAGAATATGTGGGAGCCAATATGAACATCCAGGTTCTGCTATTGGTTATTGACCGGAGACGTGTCTCGGTCATGTCTGCATAGTTTTCGAACTCGTAGGGTCCGCACGCTTAATGTTTCGATGACAGTTATATTATGAGTTTATATGTTTTGATGTACCGAAGGTTGTTCGGAGTCCCGGATGTGATCCCGGACATGACAAGGAGTCTCAAAATGGTCGAGACATGAAGATTGATATATTGGAAGCCTATGTTTGGATATCAGAAGTGTTCCGGGTGAAATCGGGATTTTACCGGAGTACCAGGAGGTTACCGGAACCCCCGCGGGCTTAATGGGCCTACATGGGCCTTAGTGGAAATAGAGGGCAGCAAGGGGAGTGTGGGGCGCGCCCCCCAAGGCCCAAACCGAATTGGTTTAGGGCAAGGGGGGCCGGGCTCCTCTTTCCTTCTCCCCCTCTCCCTTTCCTTCGCCCTCTCCTACTCCTACTAGGAATAGGAGGAGTCCTACTCCTAGTCGGAGTAGGACTCCCCCTTGGCGCGCCTCTCCCTGGCCGGCCGCCTCCTCCTCTTGCTCCTTTATATACGGGAGCAGAGGCACCCAAAAGACACAACAATTGATCGTTTGATCTTTTAGCCGTGTGCGCTGCCCCCCTCCACCATAGTCCACCTCGATAATACTGTAGCGGTGCTTAGGCGAAGCCCTGTGTCGGTAGAACATCATCGTCGTCACCACGCCATCGTGCTGACGAAACTCTCCCTCAACACTCGGCCGGATCGGAGTTCGAGGGACGTCATCGGGCTGAACGTGTGCTGAACTCGGAGGTGCCGTACGTTCGGTACTTGATCGGTCAGATCGTGAAGACGTACGACTACATCAACCGCGTTGTGCTAACGCTTCCGCTTTCGGTCTACGAGGGTATGTGGACAACACTCTCCCCTCTCGTTGCTATGCATCACCATGATCTTGCGTGTGCGTAGAAATTTTTTGAAATTACTACGATCCCCAACAGTGATGCGCGCTCACGAAAGTGTGCTCCCTCCACAATAACGACTTTTTTTATTCAATTTAAAGTTTTGTTTACTTTCCCCTGTTTTTTGCTCGGTTTTTCAGGTTCTTGAAGTTTTTGGCTTTTCTATGTTTCAATTGTTTTTTTCTTGCGGATGTAGTGCGTACCGCATCAGTAGATAAAAAAGCAAAACATAATGCACTACGCAGGGAGCACAAAGTAATGTAAATAAGGAAGCACAAATTGCACTGAAGCAAAGTTTCTCCAAACCAACCAACATGGGATTAGTTTCAAAGGGCTTGCCGCGAGGATACAACAGTGGAAACGGTTCATCATTTGGACACGTAGTAAAGTGATAAATCGTTTTGAACGTGTCTTGTAGAAAAATGTGTACATAGAAGGCCCATCCATCCTCGTCCTTGAGAAAAAACTCACCAAAACTCGTGATGCACATGCGCATCACCACTTACTGCCGCCAATGGAGTTTTGGGATAACCTCAACTATGATTTCGAAAGGAATGAGCCAATCGAGCGAGGTCCTTCCAGTATAGCGTGTAGCGAGGAAGTGAACTAAGAGCACTCGGCGACGCAACACTGTGGAATCACCGTCGCTCACCTACTAGCTCAGTATCAGGGCCACCTTTTATGAAATCTTTTGTTCGTGTGAATACAAATCCAACGCGTAGAAACAAACAATTCATACCTGTGCTTATAATGACGGATGGAAAGTATGTGAAGTTTGGTATAAGGTGGTAATAAATGGATGTGTACTCGTTTAATATGTTCGCAATTTCGTGGACAAAAGATCTGGTGGAAATCTTTTGGTTTGTGGGATTTATTCTTTGGGTGGTAAAAGGTGTGTGAAGGTAAAACAATGTATGAGAGAGGGTTGGAAGTTGACGTGGCTGCAGTAAAAATGTCCAGTGTACGTGGTAGGATTTGTACGGTCATGTGCATGGAAGGGCCATATGAAAAAATATAAAGAATTGCAGCATTGGTGGCTAGATTGATGGAAACATGATTAAGATGAGCAATAATAGAGACTACATAGTATTTGGTGGCCATTATCTAGCAGTTGACAACAGATGACATTAATGCCCTAGATTACATATGAATCAATCTAGACATAACCTTGCGACAGGGTATAATTATTTTGGACTACTGATGTGGAAGCATGGTTTGAATGTGCTGATTAGGTCTTGCAAGTGCAGTTTCCTTGAAGATAATGATTTAAAGCGACCTCGGCGCAGACGAATAGTACAACAAAGAGATTTAGTGTCAACAGGAAGATGATGATGCGGTGGAACTCTTAAGTAACATGAAATAGGTGGAAAAAGCCAGTGCATGCATTAACATGAAAGAAGTGGTTGGGCGTTGGTAGTTGAGTTCAATGTCTATGGTAAGGACATACACTTTGCTCTCCGGGGATAGAAGCGCGTGGACCTCACTTTTGATATACAAAACAATGGAAACCTAATACCATCTGAAAAAAAGTAGTGAATACATTAAGACTACTTTAGTGTGTGCGGATCCCAAGACGCCTGCATGGCCAGGATTCAGATATGCGTCGGCGCCGAGTGCTCCTATGCAATTCCGGTGTAGCGAGTCGTACTACACTCTAGCCTACATGAATTCCTTGGGCCGGCCCACTATAGTGTGTAATATAGCGCTGATTTAGTACCGTGATTTTTTCTAGGGTTTTAATGTTGGTTTTCTCTTGTTTCTGTCGGTTGACAACATGTTTCAATAATGCTCATGAAGTTAAATCCAAATTGTTTTGACATGTTTTAAAAAATTGTTCATGACATTGAAATAGTGTCTGTACCATTAAAAATTTACATGCATTTAAAAACAAATATTCACAACATCTTACCAATGTCCATCGTATGTTCACAATAATGACCATTGTGTATTTCATAATTGTCCACCGTGAATTTAAATGATGTTTAGCGTGTGCTTTAAAACTGTTCGCCATTTATTTCAAAAAGTGTTCATAACAAATAAAAAATATTTACATGTTTGAAAATGTTCATTAGATTTCTTTTTCAAATGTTGGGTTTAGAAAATGTCCTACATGTACTAAAAATGTGCATTTAAGATATGTTCAATAGAAAAATGTAAGATGTATTGGCAAATATATTTTAGCTTGGATGTGATTTTTTTAATCTATCCATAAAAATGTGTGACGTGTATTAAAAAATTAAATATATTTGAAAAATAGAAAAACAAAAATAATCAATCACAACCTTCCTGAAATGACCAAAGGTTTGGAAAACCTGTCTCGTAGACACTGCATGTTTTTAGAGGAGGTAGGCACTTTATGTAAGAACTTCCAAAACCAACGATATTGTGCCAGCCCATCACAAAAAAACGCTTGAGGCGATATAACTGTGGGAGCAACTAGTTGACGAGCACTCCTTCGAGAGCCTCACAACGATCTGCGCCACTTGGCGTGCTCGCATCCGCCCGCCACGTGTCGCGCTCTAGGCGCTCCCTCTGATTTTTTTCCCGCACGTGTTTTCGGCCTTTTAAATGGTTTTTTTGACGTTTCGGTTTTCCACTGGTCTTTCTTAGCTTTTGGTTTATAAAGAATTGATTTTTCGCACGAAAAACACATCTTTTTTTCCCTTTCGCTAGAGTCACGGTTTTGCTTCCGCGAAAGACACAGTTTTGCTTTCGCGAGAGTCACAGGCGTGCCTCTCGGAAATGGAAAAAAATGTATTGTCAATCTTTTTTTCCTTTCGTGAGAGGCGCGGTTTTACTTCTGCGAGAGGCACGGTTATGCTTTCGCGAGGGGCACGGCCGTGCCTCTCGCGAAACGAAAAAACGCGCTTTCTACCTTTTCCTTTCGAGAGAGGCACGGTTTTGCTTTCGCGAGAGGCTCTGCCGTGCCTTTGGGAAACGAAAAAAATGTGTTTTCTATTTTTTTCTTTTGGGAGAGGCAGCATTTTGCTCCCGCAAGAGGCATGATTATGCTTTCGTGAGAGGCATGGCCTTGCCTCCTCGGGAACGAAAAAATGTGTTTTCTCTTTCTTTTTCCTTTCGCGAAAGGCACGCTTGTGATTTTGCGAGAGGCACGGACGTGCCTCTTTTGGAAAGGGAAAAAACCCGTGCTTCCGGTTCAGTTTTTTTGTTCGGTTTTTTCTTGAATTTTGTTCTTCAAAATCTATCAGCATGGGATCTAGTTTTGAAGATCTCGGCGCGAAAAATCCAACAGTGAAAATGGTTCCAGATTTGTACTCACGGTTTAAGAGATAAAACGCTTTAAATAAACGAATCTAAAAAAAGGACAACTCGCAGGTTGCGACAAGTGGCATACATGCAGCGCGTCACTTGCCGTAACCTAGAAAGGTAGGAGTGATCTTTGCACCGAGTACTCTTCAATTAGTGATTTTGTATAACTGTTCTGTGCGAACCGGCGCGTGCAATGCACCTCCTCCTACTGCGATTGGGCTGGCCCATATATCTGCTTTTTCTTTTTAAAAGCTTAAAAATTGTGCGTCCGCTAGAATTCGAACTCAAGATCTGCTCTTGTACAGCTGTACGCCAACGACAACAACCATCAGGCCGCCGGACTCAGAGTCCAAGCCGGAGCCGCCCGCGCCGCCCGACCCCCTCCCCAAGCCAGGCCGTCCCCCCTTCCCCCTTTAAATAGCCACCCGGGCCCCCCCTGGAGCCCCAAGCCGAGCCGCGCCGCCCCGCCGCCCGCCTCGCCGGAGTCCGAGGCGAGGTAGCCGCCGCCGCACAGTTTTCTGAGAAAAACCGATTCGGTTTTTTTAGAAAACCCTAGTTTTCGTTTTTTTAAATAGATCGGTTTTTTTCCGGTTTATTTATTTAGCGAGCGTTCGCTCGTTCGTTCGTTTTAACGAACGCGTTCATCGTTAAGTTCCAGAAAACGAACGTTTGTTCGTTATTCTGTTCGTCGTTTCTCTTTTTCTCGGATTTTCCGTGATTATTTCTGATCGCGATTTCTGATCCGATTTTCGTTCTAGTATAACTTTTCGCTCGTTTATCGGAATCAGGCGATTCAAGCGCCTGGAGTTTCGTCTCGAAACCCTCTTTCCGTTTAACCAACTCAAACAAGTTTTTCCCTCAGTAAAATTTGACCTAGATTCAGATTAGTAAACGGAGTTTGTTTCTTTTGCCGTTTGTCTTTC